>NC_052150.1:232112441-232147249 GCF_902713615.1 Scyliorhinus canicula | reverse complement strand
GTCAAGGGAGGAAGAGTAAGGGGGTGGGGGAGAGTAAAGGGGGTGGGGGGAGAGTAAAGGGGTGGGGTGGGGAGAGTAGAGGGGGTGGGAGGAGAGTAGAGGGGGTGGGGGGAGGGTAGAGGGGATGGGGAGAGTAAAGGGGGTAGGGGAAGTGAGGAGAGGAGGTGAGAGTGTGAAGGGAGGGGGGACTGAGTGCGGAGTGCGAGGGAGTGCAAAGAGTTTCTCTGGTTGGCAGACGACACTAAGATGAGTGGTAAAGCAAAATGTGCAGAGGATACCGGAAGTCTGCAGCGGGATTTGGATAGGTTAAGTGAATGGGCTAGGGTCTGGCAGATGGAATACAATGTTGACAAATGTGAGGTTACCATTTTGGTAGGAATAACAGCAAAAGAGATTATTATTTAAAATTTTAAAATATTAAAACATGCTGCTGTGCAGAGAGACCTGGGTGTGCTAGTGCATGAACAAAGAGTTGCAAAAAGTTGGTTTACAGGAGATTAAGAAGGCAAATGGAATTTTGTCCTTCATTGCTAGAGGGATGGCGTTTAAGACTAGGGAGGTTATGTTGCAATTGTAGATTAACTTCTTCTTAAGGGCAGCGCGGTAGCATTGTGGATAGCACAATTGCTTCACAGCTCCAGGGTCCCAAGTTCGATTTCGACTTGGGTCACTGTCTGTGTGGAGTCTGCACATCCTCCCCGTGTGTGCGTGGGTTTCCTCCGGGTACTCCGGTTTCCTCCCACAGTCCAAAGATGTGCAGGTTGGGTGGATTGGCCATGATAAATTGCCCTTAGTGTTCAAAATTCTATGATTAACCTAGGACAAAAGTTCGGCACAACATCGTGGGCCGAAGGGCCTGTTCTGTGCTGTATTTCTCTATCTATCTAATTGTATAAGGTGTTAGTGAGGCCACACCTTGATTATTGTGTTCAGTTTTAGAGGGTGTGCAGAGGAGATTCACTTTGTTAATCCCAGAGTTGAGGGGGTTGGATTACGAGGAGAGGTTGAGTAGACTGGGACTGTAGTCGCTGGAATTTAGAAGGATGAGGGGGTATCTTATAGAAACATATAAAATTATGAAGGGAATAGATAGGATAGATGCGGGCAGGTTGTTTCCACTGGCGGGTGAAAGCAGAACTAGGGGTCATCGTCTCAAAATAAGGAGAAGTAGATTTAGGACTGAGTTTAGGAGGAACTTCTTCACCCAAAGGGTTGTGAATCTATGGAATTCCCTGCCCAGTGAAGCAGTTGAGGCTCCTTCATTAAATGTTTTTAAGATAAAGATAGTTTTTTGAAGAATAAAAGGATTAAGGGTTATGGTGTTCGGGCCGGAAAGTGGAGCTGAGTCCACAAAAGATCAGCCATGTCTCATTGAATGGCGGAGCAGGCTCGAGGGGTCAGATGTCCTTATTTCATCGTGAAATCACTCCTGTTACGAGGTATCCTTTCCTCAGTCTTACGAAATTAAACTGAAATACTGGGGTTTGTGTCCAGAATTCTAGCTACTGTTGGGGGTTAACCTTCTTTACAACCTTATTTACCTGTACTGCTACCTCTAGGGACCTCTGCACTTGCACACCAAGATCTCTCCCTACCCCTCTCAGTATATTCCCCTTTATTGTGTATTCCCTTTTACTGTTCGACCTCCCTAATGTATAACTTATCCGAGTTGAACTTCATCTGCCACGTTTCTGCTCACTCCACCAACCCATCTAGATTATTTTGGAGGTGACAGCAATTTTCTATCCTGCCCACTATACGGCCAATTTCTGTGTCGTCTCCAAATTTTCATTTTCATTTCATTTCAAATTTCCCACATCCTGCCCCTCACGTTGAAGTCCAAATTGTTAATACATAAAACAAACAGCAGGGTCCTGACAACGAGCCAGAACCCTACGGAAAACCCCTTGAAGTAGCTTTCCGTTTGCAAGGGCAGCCACTGAGATTTATTACTAACACAGGATTAAAATATACTTAATATCACACCAGAAAATAACTGACAATTACTCCTTAAACAACGTTGATCAATGCAGTGATACAATAACCCTTAACTGCCATCTTTATTCCCACTCAAACAATAAAACCATCTCAGATCCCAATCCACTTTGAAATACAGTTAGCACTCAGGAATATTTGCTGTACAGAAATGTCTTGAATATACCACATTGAACAAACGAGATCTTCTGAGAATGCTTAAAGAAAAAGACCTGAGACTCTGTCAGAATAGAGGGTAAACCAGACATGTGCAGGGGGGTATGATAAACCCAGAGGGGTAGGCTAAACTGCATTTATTTCAATGCAGGAACCTTATGGGTCAGACTGATGAACTCGCTGTTGATCAGCATGTGGAATTCTGACATTGCAATCACAGAAACTTGGTTGAAGGAAGGACAGGACTGGCAGCTGAACGTCCCGAGGTATAGAGGTTTCAGACGTGATGGAGGGGGAGGAGGAATTGCGTTATTGATTAGGGAGAACGTGCAAACTCCATACGGACAGTGACCCAGAGCCGGGATCGCACCTGGGACCTCAGCGTCGTGAGGCAGCAGGGCTAACCACTAGGCCACCGTGCTGCCGGGGATGATATCTTAGTACGCTCCTAAAATAAACCCATATGCATAGAACTTAGTCACAGAAAGGGAACGATCACATTGCTGGGAGTGTACTGTCGGCCCACAAATAGTGAGGGACAGATAGAAGGGCAGATATGTCGGCAAATCTCTGAGAGTTGTAAGAAAAATCGGGTAATTATAGTCGGGGATTTCAGCTTTTCCAATATTAACTGGGATTGTCAAAGTGTGAAGGGCTTAGAGGGGGCAGAATTCTTAAAATGTATCCAGGGGAGCTTTTTGCTAATATGCAGAAAGTCCGACAAGGTGCTGGATCTAGTTTCAGAAAATGGAGCTTAGAAAGTGGATGAAGAATGTGGGGGAGTATTTTGGAAACTGTGACCATACAAAAATAGTAAGGGACGTTAAAATGACTAGCCTTGAGGTTTTGTACCTGAACACATGAAGCATTCATGTGAGGAGCTTTTCACAGTAACTTCATTTGAAGCCTACTCGTGACAATAACCAATTTTCATTTCATTCAAAATAAAATGTATGAATTAGCGGATAAATGTAAAGGAGTATAATACAGTTGGGATTATGGAGACAAGGCTCCAAGGTGACTAAGGATGGGCTAAACATTGAGGCTGTTCAGTTTTTAGGAAGGACAAACAGAAAGGCAAAGGTGGCGGAGTTGTGTTGTTGATTAAAGAAGATGTTGAAAGATATTGGTACAGGTGATGTGAAATCTGGGTCAAGTTAAGAAACATCAAGGGTCAAAAACATTTATAGGAGTGGTATACATGATATATATGGGCAGCGTGGTAGCACAGTTGTTAGCACATTTGCTTCACAGCACCAGGGACCCGGGTTTGATTCCTGGCTTGGGTCACTGTCTGTGCGGAATCTGCACCCCCCCCCCCCCCCCCGGTGTCCGCGTGGGTTTCCTCCGGGTGCTCCGGTTTCCTCCCACAAGTCTCAAAAGACGTGCTGTTAGATGAATTGGACATTCTGAATTCTCCCTCTGTGTACCCGAACAGGCGCTGGAGTGTGACGACTAGGGGCTTTTCACAGTAACTTCATTGCAGTGTTAATGTAAGCCTACTTATGACACTAATAAAGATTATTAGCCCTGTGGTATCCCACTAGTCACTGCCTGCCAATCAGAAAAAGACCCATTTAATCAAACTTTTGCTTGTCTACTAACCAGCTTTCTATCCATCTCAAGAAATTACCCGTAACCCCATGCACTTCAACTTTTCATATTAATCTGCGATGTGAAAGCCTTCCTAAAGCCTAAATAAACCACATCCACCGGTTCCCCCTGGTCAACTCTACAAGTTACATCTTCAAAGAATTCTGGTAGACTTATCAGAGACTAGGGTCCTGAAAGATTATTATTAAGGAAGTGGCCGTAGAAATAGTAGATCCATTGGTGGTCATTTTCCAAAATTCTTTGGACTCTGGAATGGTTCCTACAGGTTGGATGTTAGCGAATGTAACCCCGCTATTCAAAAAGGAAGGTAGAGCGAAAACAGGGAATTATAGACCAGTGAGCCTAACGTCGGTAGTAGGGAAGTTGCTGGTGTCCATTATCAACGATTTCATATCACAGCATTTGGAAAACAGTGGTGTAACCAGACAAAGTCAGCATGGATTTACAAAGAGAAAATCATGCTTGATAAGTCTACCAGAATTCTTTGAAGATGTAACTTGTAGAGTTGACCAGGGAGAACCGGTGGATGTGGTTTATTTAGGCTTTAGAAAGGCTTTCACATCGCAGATTAATATGAAAAGATGAAGTGCATGGGGTTACGGGTAATTTCTTGAGATGGATAGAAAGTTGGTTAGTAGACAAGAAGCAAAAGTTTGAATAAATGGGTCTTTGATTAGCAGGCAGTGACTAGTGGGATACCACAGGGCTAATAATCTTTATTAGTGTCACAAGTAGGCTTACATTAACACTGCAATGAAGTTACTGTGAAAATCCTCCAGTCGTCACACTCCGGCGCCTGTTCGGGTACACGGAGAATTCAGAATGTCCAATTCACTTAACAGGCATGTCTTTCGGGATTTGTGGGAGGAAACCGGAGCATCCGGAGGAAACCAGTGCAAACACGGGGAGAAAGTGCAGACTCCACACAGATAGTGACAGTGCTAACCACTGTGCTACCATGCCAGGACACCAATTGTTCACATTATTATGATTAACCGAAGGTTTAAGACATGGCAGGAGATCCCAGACCCACGTCATGTTCCTTGTGTGCGATGTGGGAGTTCAGGGACATGTCCACTGAGGAATTGAGGAAGCAGGCGGACTTCAGAAGGACTTGGACAGGTTAGGAGAGTGGGAAAATAAATGGCAGATGGAATACAATGTGGAAAAGTGTGAGGTTATGCACTTTGGAAGGAGAAATGGAGGCTAAGACTATTTTCTATATGGGAAACGCTTCGGAAAGCAGAAGCACAAAGGGACTTGGGGGCCCTTGTTCACGATTCTCTCAAGGTTAATGTGCAGGTTCAGTTGGCAGTTAGAAAGGCAAATGCAGTGTTAGCATTCATGTCGAAAGGGCTAGAATACGAGACCAGGGATGTATTTCTGAGGCTGTATAAGGCTCTGGTCAGACCCCATTTGGAGTATTGTGAGCAGTTTTGGGCCCCGTATCTAAGGACGGATGTGCTGGCTTTGGAAAAGGTCCAGAGGAAGTTTACAATAATGATCCCTGGAATGAAGAGCTTGTCGTATGAGGAACGGTTGAGGACTCTGGGTCTGTTCTCATTGGAGTTTAGAAGGATGAGGGGGGATCTTATTGAAACTTGCAGGATACTGCGAGGCCTGGATAGAGTGGACGTGGAGAGGATGTATGAAAAACTACAAGCAGAGGAGACAATCTCAGACTAAAGGGAAGATCCTTTAAAACAGATTTCTTCAGCCAGAGGGTGGTGAATCTGTGGAACTCTTTACTGCAGAAGGCTGTGGAGGCCAAAACATTGAGTGTCTTTAAGACAGAGATAGATAGGTTCATGATTAAGGGCATCAGAGGTTATGGGGAGAAGGCAGGAGAATGGGGATGAGAAAATATCAGCCATAATTGAATGGCGGAGCAGACTCGATGGGCCGAGTGGACTAATTCTGCTCCTATGTCTTATGGTCTTATGATAGGATGAATGCGTTGCTCGAGAGATGGTGCAAGCGGGAGGGATTCAAATTCCTGGGGCATTGGAACCGGTTCTGGAGGAGGTGGGAGCAGTACAAACCGGATGGTCTGCACCTGGGCAGGACTGGAACCAATGTCCTCCGGGGGGGGGGTGCCGGGGGGGGGGGGGGGGGGGTTGTTAGTGCTGTTGGGGAGGGTTGAAACTAATGTGGCAGGGGGATGGGAACTCATGCAGGAAGTCGGAAGGTAGTAAAACAGGGACAGAAATAAAAGGTAGTAAGGGGGAAAGTGTAAGGCAGAGAAGCCATCGTCAAAAATCAAAAAGGGCCACAGTACAAGGTACAGTGACTGAGGGGAGCTCAGTGAATAGGCCCAGTAAAACTAAAAGGAATAAATACTAAAGGGAAGTAAAAACATAAATAGAAAGTGAAGAAGCAGGTTATTATATGAAGATATGGGTTAAACGATAAGGAAAATTAGGAGAAAAGTTAAAAGGAAAAATATCTTAGGAGAAGTTACTTATAGAGGGGTAAAGATTCAAAACAGACGTATAAAAGCCCACATAAGGATACTTTACCTGAATGCTCGTAGTATTCGGAATAAAGTAAATGAGTTGATGGCACAAATCATCGAGAATAACTATGATTTAGTGGCCATTACTGAAACATGGTTAAAGGATGGTCACGACTGGGAGTTAAATATCCGAGGGTATCAAACTATTAGGAAGGACAGAGTGGATGGTAAGGGAGGTGGTGTAGCTCTGTTATTTAAGGATGACATCCGGGCAATAGTAAGGGATGACATCGGTGCTATGGAGGATAAGGCTGAACCATTTGGGTGGAAATCAGGAATAGTAAGACGAAAAAGTCACTGATAATGGAAAAAAAATGAAAATCGCTTATTGTCACAAGTAGGCTTCAAATGAAGTTACTGTGAAAAGCCCAAATCGCCACATTCCGGCACCTGTTCGGGGAGGCTGGTATGGGAATTGAACCCACACTGCTGGCCTTGCTCTGCTTTACAAGCCAGCTGTTTAGCCCACGGCCCCTGATAGGAGTAGTCTATAGGCCACCAAATAGTAATGTTATGGTGGGGCAGGCAATAAACAAAGAAATAACTGATGCATGTAGAAATGGTACAGCAGTTATCATGGGGGATTTTAATCTACATGTCGATTGGTTTAACCAGGTCGGTCAAGGCAACCGTGAGGAGGAGTTTATAGAATGTATCCGCGATAGTTTCCTAGAACAGTATGTAATGGAACCTACGAGGGAACAAGCGGTCCTAGATCTTGTCCTGTCTAGTGAGACAGGATTGATTTATGATCTCATAGTTTTCTTTTATAAATGTAGAATACCCAATTTATTTCTCCAATTTTAATGTGGCCAATTGACCTGCCCTACACATCTTTAGGTTGTGGGGGTGAAACCCACGCAAACAAGGGGAGAATGTGCAAACTCCACACGGACAGTGACCCAGAGCCGGGATCGAACCTGGGACCTCGGCGCCATGAGGCAGCGGGGCTAACCCACTGCGCCACCGTGCTGCCCTAATGATCTCATGGTTAGGCATCCTCTCGGAAGGAGTGATCAAATATGGTGGAATTTAAAATACAGATGGAGGGTGAGAAGGTAAAATCAAACACTAGTGTTTTGTGCTTAAACAAAGGAGATTGCAATGGGATGAGAGAAGAGCTAGCTAAGGTAGACTGGGAGCAAAGACTTTATGGTGAAACAGGTAAGGAACAGTGGAAAACCTTCCAAGCGATTTTTCACAGTGCTCAGCAAAGGTTTATACCAACAAAAAGGAAGGACGGAAGAAAGATGGAAAATCGACGGTGGATATCTGAGGAAATATGGGAAAGTATTAAATTGAAGGAAAATACATACAAAGTGGCAAAGATTAGTGGGAGACTAGAGGACTGGGAAATCTTTAGGTGGCAACAGAAAGCTACCAAAAAAGCTATAAAGAAGAGTAAGATAGATTATGAGAGTAAACTTGCTCAGAATATAAAAACAGACAGTAAAAGTTTTTACAAATATATAAAACAAAAAAGAGTGGCTAAGGTAAATATTGGTCCTTTAGAGGATGAGAAGGGAGATTTTAATAATGGGAGATGAGGAAATGGCTGAGGAACTGAACAGGTTTTTTGGGTCGGTCTTCACAGTGGAAGACACAAATAAACCAGTGACTGATAGAAATGAGGCTATGACAGGTGATGACCTTGAGAGGATTGTTATCACTAAGGAGGTAGTGATGGGCAAGCTAATGGGGCTAAAGGTAGACAAGTCTCCTGGCCCTGATGGAATGCATCCCAGAGTGCTAAAAGAGATGGCTAGGGAAATTGCAAATGCCCTCGTGATAATTTACCAAAATTCACTAGACTCTGGGGTGGTCCCGGCGGATTGGAAATTAGCAAACGTGACACCACTGTTTAAAAAAGGAGGTAGGCAGAAAGCGGGTAATTATAGGCCAGTGAGCTTAACTTCAGTAGTAGGGAAGATGCTGGAATCTATCATCAAGGAAGAAATAGCGAGGCATCCGGATGGAAATTGTCCCATTGGACAGACGCAGCATGGGTTCATAAAAGGCAGGTCATGCCTAACTAATTTAGTGGAATTTTTGAGGACATTACCCGTGCAGTAGATAACGGGGAGCCAATGGATGTGGTGTATCTGGATTTTCAGAAAGCTTTTGACAATTTACCACACAAAAGGCTGCAGCATAAGATAAAGATGCATGGCATTAAGAGTAAAGTAGTAGCATGGATAGAGGATTGGTTAATTAATAGAATAAAAGAGTGGGGATTAATGGGTATTTCTCTGGTTGGTAATCAGTAGCTAGTGGTGTCCCTCAGGGATCAGTGTTGGGCCCACAATTGTTCACAATGTACATAGATGATTTGGAGTTGGGGACCAAGGGCAATGTGTCCAAGTTTGCAGACGACACTAAGATGAGTGGTAAAGCAAAAAGTGCAGAGGATACTGGAAGTCTGCAGAGGGATTTGGATAGGTTAAGTGAATGGGCTCGGGTCTGGCAGATGGAATACAATGTTGACAAATGTGAGGTTATCCATTTTGGTAGGAATAACAGCAAAAAGGATTATTATTTAAATGATAAAATATTAAAACATGCTGCTGCGCAGAGAGACCTGGGTGTGCTAGTGCATGTGTCGCAAAAAGTTGGTTTACAGGAGCAACAGGTGATTAAGAAGGCAAATGGAATTTTGTCCTTCATTGCTAGAGGGATGGGGTTTAAGACTAAGGAGGTTATGCTGCAACTGTATATGGTGTTAGTGAGGCCACACCTGGAGTATTGTGTTCAGTTTTGGTCTCCTTACCTGAGAAAGGACGTACTGGCACTGGAGGGTGTGCAGAGGAGATTCACTGGGTTAATCCCAGAGTTGAGGGGGTTGGATTACGAGGAGAAGTTGAGTAGACTGGGACTCGTTGGAATTTAGAAGGATGAGGGGGGATCTTATCGAAACATTTAAATTTGTGAAGGGAATAGATAGGATAGATGCGGGCAGTTTGTTTCCACTGGCTGGTGACAGCAGAACTATGGGGCATAGCCTCAAAATAAGGGGAAGTAGATTTAGGACTGAGTTTAGGAGGAACTTCTTCACCCAAAGGGTTGTGAATCTATGGAATTCCTTGCCCAGTGAAGCAGTTGAGGCTCCTTCATTAAATGTTTTTAAGGTAAAGATAGATAGTTTTTTGAAGAATAAAGGGATTAAGGGTTATGGTGTTCTGGCCGGAAAGTGGAGCTGAGTCCACAGAAAGATCAGCCATGATCTCATTGAATGGCGGAGCAGGCTCGAGGGGTCAGATGGCCGACTCCTGCTCCTAGTTCTTATGTTCCTATTTGGGTGTGGGGACTAAATGTATTATTTATTTATTTTACAAATTTAGAGTACCAAATTATATTTTTTCCAATTAAGGGGCAATTTAGCATGGCCAATCCACCTATCCTGCACATCTTTGGGTTGTGGGGGCGAAACCCACGCAAACACGGGGAGAATGGGCAAACTCCACACGGACAGTTACCCAGAACCGGGATCGAACCTGGGACCTCGGCGCCGTGGGCCTTGCGACAATTGACGTGAGGTTGTGTTGTTAGTCTGAGACTCGAGTTTAATCTGGTATTGTCTCTTGGCTTTGTGGAGGTCATACCTGGATTTCTTATATAGGTCAGGGTTACCTGTCTTGAACACCTCAGACCTGGACTTCAGTAGGGAGTGGATCTCCTGGTTAAACCATGGCTTCTGGTTACGCAACATACGTACTACCCTCTTTGGCACGCAGTCTTCTACTTGCTTACTGATGAAGTCTGTGATGGTCGTGGGATACTCGTCTAGGTTGGCCTCTGAGTTCTTAAATATGGACCAGTCCACTGACTCCAAGCAGTTGCATAGGAGCTCTTCCTTTGCCTTGGACCAGCATTGCACGACCTTCTTAACCAGATCCTCCTGCTTATGTTTCTGTTTGCTTGCTGGCATAAGGAGCACCGTTCTGTGGACCAATTTTCCAAAGTGCATTGGGGGATAGAATGGTTGGCGCCTTTGATGTTTGTGTAGCAGTGGTCAAGGATGTTGGTGCCCCTGGTGGGACACGAGATGTGCTGGTGAAATTTTACAGTACACTCTCAAGGTTGGCCTTGTTGAGGTCCCCAGCCACCAGGAACAAGGCCTCGGGGTGTTGTTTATAACTGTGTACAGTTCAGCCAGCGCCTTCTTCACTTCTGCCTGGGTTGGGATGTAGACCGCTGTGATAATGGCTGAAGTGAACTCACGTGGAAGATAGTATGGGTGGCACTTCACGGTATTCCAGGTCCGGGGAGCAGTAGGTCGCCAGGGTCACCACATCCAAGCACCAGGAGGAGTTGATGAGGAGGCAAACCCCTCCACCCTTCGCTTTGCCTGAAGATGCCGTGCGGTCCGCCCGGTGAATAGAGAAGCCGTCAGGTTGTATGGCACAGTCCGGTGAGGCGGGGGTGAGCCATGTCTCTGTGAAACAGAGCACACAGCAGTCTCTTACTTCCCTCTGAGTGGTAAGTCTGGCGTTAAACTCGTCCAGCTTGTTTTCGATCGCTTGGACATTTGCCAAGAGTATGCTGGGGAGAGACTTGAAACCACATTATTTTAGTCACACCTGCAGACCGGTGCCAAGTATGCACCAAATCCATATAATGCGAAGTCACCACAACCAGCCCTGCTGCACTGGGTACAAAGCATAGAAAAGCAATAGTGGCTGGGGATTCAACAGTCAGATCGGTGCTTCTGTGGCAGTGAAAGGGACTCCAGGATGGTAGTTTGCCTCCCTGATGCTCGGGCCCTGAGCAGAAAGCATCCTAAACGGGAGGGAAATCAGACAGAGGTCACTGTCCACATTGGCACCAATGACAGAGGGAGAAAGAGTAGCGAATTCCTCCAATCGCAATTTATAGGGTAGTAATCTCAGGAGTGCTCCCCGTGCTAGCGAGGCTAGCAACATGGATATAGTGCAGCTGGACACGTGGCTAAAGAACTGGTGCAGGAGGGAGGGCTTCAGTTTTTTAGATCATTGTGATGCCTTCCAGGGAAGGTGAGGCCTGTACAAGAAGAACGGTTCCACCTGAACTGGAGGGTCACCAATATCCTGGCTGGGAGGTTTGCTAGTATGGTTCGGGTGGGTTTAAATTAATGTGGCAGGGGGGGGGGGGAATCAGAACAGTAATAATATTTATTGTCCCAAGTAGGGCTACATTAACATTGCAATGGAATTACTGTGAAAAGCCCCTAGTCACCACATTCCGGTGCCTGTTCGGGTACACAGAGGGAGAATTCAGGATGTCCAATTCACCTAATAGCACGTCTTTTGGGACTTGCGGCATGAAATCGGAGCACCCAGAGGAAACCCACGCAGACACGGGGAGAACGTGCAGACTCTGCACAGACAGTGACCCAAGCTGGTAATCGAATCTGGAACCCTGGACCTGTGAAGCCATGGTGCTAACCACGGTGCTACCATGCTGCCCTAAGACAGCAAATGTGGAGACTGGGGATGAGCCTGATATCAGGGTCAGGCTGGCTAAGAGGAAGGGCAGGCTGGGGGAGATTGAACTCAGTGAGACTGGAGGTCTGGAGTGTATCTGCTTCAATGCACGGATTATAACAGGTAAGACAGATGAACTTAGAGCCTTGATTCATGCACAGAACTTGGTTGTGGTTGCTGTAACGGAGACTTGGTTAACAAAGGGACAGGACTGGCAGCTAAATATTCCGGGATGTAGGTGTTTTAGACGAAACAGGGAGGAAGGTAAAAGAGGTGGAGGCAGTTGCAATACTCTTTAGAGAACATATTCCAGCTGTACAGAGGGAGGACACCATGGAAGAATCAGTAACGAGGCACTGTGGGTAGAGCTCAGAAACAGGAAGGGGGCAGTCACTATGATGGGGGTGTGGGGCAGTCACTATGATGGGGGGTGGGGGGGGGGGGGGGGAACTACAGGCCTCCCAACAGCCCACGGGAAGGTGAAGAACAGTTATGTAAACAGATTCTAGATAGATGTAGAAATAATAGGGCTGTTGTAGTGGGAGACTTTAATTCCCTCATATTGACTGGAAATCCCTTCGGGCTCAGGGTCTGGGTGGTGAGGAATTTGTTAGGTGTGTCCAAGAAGGTTTTTTGGAACAATATGTGTCCAGTCCGACTAGAGCGGGGGTTATATTGGACCTAGCACTAGGGAACGAGCCTGACCAGGTCATCGAAGTTGCAGTGGGGGAATATGTGGCAAACAGTGACCACAATTCCGGAAGCTTTCGGATACTCATGGAAAAGGCAGAGTGTTGTCCTGGGGTTAAGGTGCTAAATTGGGGGAAGGCTAACTACAACCAGATTAGGCAGGATTTGGAGGCTGTTATTTGGGAGAGGCTGTTTGAGGGTAAATCCACATTTGGCATGTGGGATTCTCTAAGGAGCAGTTGATGGGAGTGCAGGACAGGCATGTGCTGGTAAAAGGGAAAGACAGGAAAGGCAGGATTCCGGAACCATGGATGACCAGGGAAATTATGACTCGTCCAAAAGAAAGAAGATGCACACGTGAGGTCTAGGCAATTAAAAACAGATGAAGCACTTGAAGAAAGTAGAAAAGGGCTGAAACATGGTGTTAGGCAGGCACTGAAAGCAAGCCTGCAGATACAACAAGCAGTTCATACAATCATAGAATCCCTACAGAACAGGAGGATGCTATTTGGCCCTTCTAGTCAGTACCGCCCTCTGAAAGAGTACCCCTACTTCAGACCACTTCCCCACCCTGTGCCCATAACCCACCTAACCAGCGCCGGCCCTAGGGTTGCTGGCGCCCCGGGCAAGCTGAACTTCGGCGCCCTTGGGGGGGGGGGGGGGGCCGAGGGGGGGGGGGCCCGGGGGGAGGGCGGGGGGAGCGGACCCGAGGGGGGGCGGGGCGGACCCGAGGGGGGGGGGGGGGGGCGGAGCGGGCGGACCCGAGGGGGGGGCGGGGCGGGCGGACCCGAGGGGGGGGGCGGGGGGACGGACCCGAGGCGGGGGGGGGAGCGGACCGAGCGGGGGGACGGACCGGGGGGGGGCCGCCCTGGGGGAGTGCGGCCACACTGGGGGAGTGCGGCCACCGCGCATGCGCTGGTTGGCGCCGGCCCAACTGCGCATGCGCGGGACCCGAGTCTGGCGCCCCCTAACACATGGCGCCCCGGGCGACTGCCCGAGTTGCCGGTGCCTTGAGCCGGCCCTGCACCTAACAGCACAACTTTGGACTGTGGGAGGAAACTGCAGCACCCGGAGGAAACCCACGCAGAGACGAGGAGAACTCCACACAGACAGTCACCCGAGGTTGGAATTGAACCCGGGTCCCTGGCGATGTGAGGCAGCAGTGCCCATAGCTGTGCCATCATCCCACTTTGGAAAGTAAGGGGTATGTTGGCCTTCATTGTAAGGACTAGAGTACAGTAGCAGGGGTGCAGCTTTTCAGGGTCTTTGCCGGACCGCACCTGGAATATCGTTTGCAGTTTTGGTCTCCTTATCTGAGAAACATAGAAAATAGAATCCTAGAATTTACAGTGCAGAAGGAGGCCATTCGGCCCATCGAGTCTGCACCAGCCCTTGGGAAGAGCACCCTACTTAAGCCCATACCTCCCCCCTAACCCATAACCCCACCTTACCTAAGGGCAATTTAGGGCAGCCAATCCACCTAAACTGCACATCTTTGGACTGTGTGAGGAAACCCACGCAGGGACCCTGGAGCTGTGAAGCAACTGTGCTACCGTGCAGCCCAAAATAGGAGCAGGAGGCGGCCATTCGGCCCTCTGAATGTATTCAAGGAACAAAAGGATGATTTCTTTCAGATTTTACTGGTATCAAGTGATATGGAAGAAAAGCAGGAAAATGGCATTGAAATTGAGAATCAGCCTGGTCATATTGAAGGATGGAACAGGCTTGAAGGGCCGAATGGCCCACACCTCCTCGTGTCGGCTTTTATGACATTGAAGCTCCCAACCCACAGTAAATAGAAACATTGAAGATAGGAGGAGGCCATTCGGCCCTTTGAGCCTGCTCTCCCATTCATGATGATCATGGCTGATCATCCAACTAAATAGCCTAATCCCCTTTTCCCCCTTCGACCCAACTGCTTTGTCTAACTGCTTCTTGAAACCATACAATGTTTTGGACTCAACTACTTCCTGTGGTAATGAATTCCACAGGCCGACCACTCTCTGGGTGAAGACACTTCCCCTCATCTCTGTCCTAAACTGTCTACCCCCGTATCCACAGACTGTGACCCCTGGTTCTGAACACTCCCACCATCGGGAACATCCTTCCTGCATCCTCCCTGTTAGAGCTTTATAGGCTTTAGACAAGAAAGAATGTAATTGCCATAGAGGGCGTGCAGCGAAGGCTCAGCGCACTGAGACCTGGGACGGTGGGATTGTCGTATGAGGAATACAGGCCCAGTCGACCCACTGAAGCTTAGAGAATGAGAGGAGATCAAATTTAAAGATATAAAATTCTGACAGACTGAATATAGGGCTATTGTGTTCGATGGCTGTAGTGGTATTGTCACTGGACTAGTAAACGAGACCCGGGGACCCAGGTTCAAATCCCGCCACTGCAGATTGTGAAATTTGAATTAAATAAAAATCTGGAATTAAAAGTCTGATGATGACCATGAAACGATTGCCAAATGTCGTAAAAACCCATCTGGTTCACTAATATCCTTCAGGGAAGGAAATCTGCCATCCTTACCTGGTCTGGCCTACATGTGACTCCAGACCCACAGCACTGAGTCTTAAATACCCCTAAAGGGCAATTAGGGATGGTCAATAAACAAATTTAAAAAAAACTCAGAGGGTGGTGAAATTGTGGAATTCTGTACTATCTGAAATTCAGGAAGGAAATAGACTTGAAAGTTATTCAAGGGTTTGAGGAGAGCATGGGATTATGGCATTGAGATAGAGGATGAGCCATGAGCAGGCTCGAAGGGCCGAATGGCTGACTACCCTGTTTGTATGTAGATTATCGAGCCCGGTAGATTCATCAGCTTTCAGTCCCATTAGCTTCCTAGTGTTTTTTTGGCGAATGCTAATTTCCTTAACTTCCTTCTTCTCACGAGACTCTTGCATTGCGAGCATTTCAGGAAGTTATCTTCCTCCATGGGGGCAGAACTAAAGTCATTCTTTAATTGCTCCACCAGTTCCTTGTTGTCCATTACAAGTTCTCTGTTTCACATTGTCGGGCCTACATTTGTCTTCACAAAACCCCTTTTTGTATGCTTTACGAATATGGCAGGAACATTGGTACCTATGTTAGAGAAAAAGGCAGCAAGGAGAATAAGAAAAGTGGCAGTTAGAATCTAACCCTGAAAAGTGTGAGGTACATAGATACATAGAAGATAGGAGCAGGAGGAGGCCTTTTGGCCCTTCGAGCCTGCTCCGCCATTCATCACGATCATGGCTGATCATCCATCTCAATAGCCTAATCCTGCTTTCTCCCCATAGCCTTTGATCCCATTCTCCCCAAGAGCTATATCCAGCTGCCTCTTGAATATATTCAATGTTTTAGCATCAACTACTTCCTGTGGCAATTAATTCCACAGACTCACCATTCTTCTTTACCGCCTGTTGTACCTGCATGCTTACCTTCAGTGAATGGTGCACAAGGACACCCAGGTCCCGCTGCACACTCCCCTCGCCCAATTTACAACCATTCAGGTAGTAATCTGCATTCCCGTTTTTGCTTCCAAAATGAATAAAGTAATACACTTTGGAAGGAGCAATGTGACAAGGACGTATTTGGTGAATGGCACCACACTGGGAAGTACCGAGGAGCACAGGCCATGTTTGTAAATAGGGAGTTTGGTGACTGAGGGATGTTAAGGGTTCATTTTTATCTAAAGTCTAGTCTTTCTTTTATTTAGTTAATTAACTTAAAAGTTGCTGTTTGGTTTAGAAGAAGGTGAGTTTTCAATCCACTTTAAACAAAGGTTCTACTTGTAGCTACTTGCAGCTGGAGCTTGTCAATTAGTTAATTGGATTAGGCCAGTTTTCAGAGGCTAGAGTCACAGTATAAATCTGAGCTAGTTACAGTGCAGACTTTGTTTGCACTGAGTGCTGAATTTGGGTGCATTTGAGTGCTACAGTGAGAGTTTGGTGACTGAGGGAGTGCTGAATTTGGGTGCATTTGAGTGCGATAGTGCGAGTTTGGTGACTGAGGGAGTGCTGAATTTGGGTGCATTTGAGTGCGATAGTGCGAGTTTGGTGACTGAGGGAGTGCTGAATTTGGGTGCATTTGAGTGCTATAGTGAGAGTTTGGTGACTGAGGGAGTGCTGAATTTGGGTGCATTTGAGTGCTATAGTGAGAGTTTGGTGACTGAGGGAGTGCTGAATTTGGGTGCATTTGAGTGCTATAGTGAGAGTTTGGTGACTGAGGGAGTGTTTAATTTGGGTGCATTTGAGTGCTATTGTGAGAGTTTGGTGACTGAGGGAGTTCGGTGAGGAGGGAGCAAGGTGCTCCTTTCATTTAATTCCCTACATTTCCTCAAAGAGTGTGAAGGGAGCCGGGGGTTTACAGAGAGTGCAGCTGACTGGGAGCAGAGTCGGAGGGCGGAGTTCCAGTTGGCTCACAGGTTGGTACATTCTGTAAGATAAGAGGGGATGGAGGCTAGGGCAGTTGCATGAACATAGAACATTACAGCGCAGTACAGGCCCTTCGGCCCACGATGTTGCACTGTCCTGTGAAACCCTTCTAAAGTCCCTCTACACTATTCCCTTATCGTCCATATGCCTATCCAATGACCATTTGAATGCGTTTAGTGTTGGTGAGTCCACTACTGTTGCAGGCAGGGCATTCCACGCCCGTACTACTCTCTGAGTAAAGAACCAACCTCTGACATCTGTCCTATATCTATCTCCCCTCAATTTAAAGCTATGTCCCCTCGTGCTGGACATCACCATCCGAGGAAAAAGGCTCTCACTGTCCACCCTATCTAATCCTCTGATCATCTTGTATGCCTCAATTAAGTCCCCTCTTAACCTTCTTCTCTCTAACGAAAACAGCCTCAAGTCCTTCAGCCTTTCCTCATATGATCTTCCCTCCATACCAGGCAACATTCTTGTAAATCTCCTCTGTACCCTTTCCAATGCTTCCACATCCTTCCTATAATGTGGCGACCAGAACTGCACACAATACTCCAAATGTGGCCACATCAGAGTTTTGTACAACTGCAACATGACCTCATGGCTCCGAAACTCAATTCCTCTACCAATAAAAGCTAACACACCGTACGCCTTCTTAACAACCCCCTCAACCTGGGTGGCAACTTTCAGGGATCTATGGGCATGGACACCGAGATCTCTCTGCTCGTCAACACTACCAAGAATCTTACCATTAGCCTAGTACTCTGCCTTTCTGTTATTCCTTCCAAAATGAATCACCTCACACCTTTCTGCGTTAAACTCCATCTGCCACCTGTCAGCCCAGCTCTGCAGCTTATCTATGTCCCTCTGTAACTTGTAACATCCTTCTGCACTGTCCATAACTCCACTGACTTTAGTGTCATCTGCAAATTTACTCACCCATCCTTCTATGCCCTCCTCCAGGTCATTTATAAAAATGACAAACAGCAACGGCCCCAAAACAGATCCTTGTGGCACACCACTAGTAACTGGACACCAGTCAGAGCATTTCCCATCAACCACCTCTCTTTGTCTTCTATCAGCTAGCCAATTTCTGATCCAAACTGCTAAATCACCCTGAATCCCATGCCTCTGTATTTTCTGCAATAGCCTACCGTGGGGAACCTTATCAAACGCTTTACTGAAATCCATATATACCACATCAACTGCTTTACCCTCATCCACCTGTTTGGTCACCTTCTCGAAGAACTCAATGAGGTTTGTGAGGCACGACCTACCCTTCACAAAACCATGTTGACTATCTCTAATCAAATTATTCCTTTCCAGATGATTATACATCCTATCTCTTATAAACCTT
Source organism: Scyliorhinus canicula (assembly GCF_902713615.1). Taxonomy (NCBI): domain Eukaryota; kingdom Metazoa; phylum Chordata; class Chondrichthyes; order Carcharhiniformes; family Scyliorhinidae; genus Scyliorhinus; species Scyliorhinus canicula. Next base: position 232,129,042 of record NC_052150.1, on the reverse strand, counting down.
TCCAAGACTTTTCCCACAACAGAAGTAAGACTCACTGGTCTATAGTTACCGGGGTTATCTCTACTCCCCTTCTTTAAGAAAGAACTAGGAGCAGGAGTCGGCCATCTGGCCCCTCGAGCCTGGTCCGCCATTCAATGAGATCATGGCTGATCTTTTGTGGACTCAGCTCCACTTTCCGGCCCGAACACCATAACCCTTAATCCTTTTATTCTTCAAAAAACTATCTATCTTTATCTTAAAAACATTTAATGAAGGAGCCTCAACTGCTTCACTGGGCAAGGAATTCCGTAGATTCACAACCCTTTGGGTGAAGAAGTTCCTCCTAAACTCAGTCCTAAATCTACTTCCCCTTATTTTGAGGCTATGCCCCCTAGTTCTGCTGTCACCCGCCAGTGGAAACAACCTGCCCGCATCTATCCTATCTATTCCCTTCATAATTTTAAATGTTTCTATAAGATCCCCCCTCATCCTTCTAAATTCCAACGAGTACAGTCCCAGTCTACTCAACCTCTCCTCATAATCCAACCCCTTCAGCTCTGGGATTAACCTCGTGAATCTCTTCTGCACACCCTCCAGTGCCATTACGTCCTTTCTCAAGTAAGGAGACCAAAACTGAACACGATACTCCAGGTGTGGCCGCACTAACACCTTATACAATTGCAACATAACCTCCCTAGTCTTAAACTCCATCCCTCTAGCAATGAAGGACGCAATTCCATTTGCCTTCTTAATCACCTGTTGCACTTGTAAACCAACCTTCTGTGACTCATGCACTAGCACACCCAAGTCTCTCTGAACAGCGGCATGCTTTAATATTTTATCATTTAAATAATAATCCCGTTTGCTGTTATTCCTACCAAAATGGATAACCTCACATTTGTCAACATTGTATTCCATCTGCCAGACCCTAGCCCATTCACTTAACCTATCCAAATCCCTCTGCAGACTTCCAGTATCCTCTGCACTTTTCGCTTTACCACTCATCTTAGTGTCATCTGCAAACTTGGACACATTGCCCTTGGTCCCCAACTCCAAATCATCTATGTAAATTGTGAACAATTGTGGGCCCAACATGGATCCCTGAGGGACACCACTAGCTACTGATTGCCAACCAGAGAAACACCCATTAATCCCAACTCTTTGCTTTCTATTAATTAACCAATCCTCTATCCATGCTACTACTTTACCCTTAATGCCATGCATCTTTATCTTATGCAGCAACCTTTTGTGTGGCACCTTGTCAAAGGCTTTCTGGAAATCCAGATATACCACATCCATTGGCTCCCCGTTATCTACTGCACTGGTAATGTCCTCAAAAAATTCCACTAAATTAGTTAGGCATGACCTGCCCTTTACGAACCCATGCTGCGTCTGCCCAATGGGACAATTTCTATCCAGATGCCTCGCAATTTCTTCCTTGATGATAGATTCCAGCATCTTCCCTACTACAGTACCGAAGTTAAGCTCACTGGCCTATAATTTCCTGCTTTCTGCCTACCTCCTTTTTTAAACAGTGGCGTCACGTTTGCTAATTTCCAATCCACCGGGACCACCCCAGAGTCTAGTGAATTTCGGTAAATTATCACTAGTGCATCTGCAATTTCCCGAGCCATCTCTTTTAGCACTCTGGGATGCATTCCATCAGGGCCAGGAGACTTGTCTACCTTTAGCCCCATTAGCTTGCCCATCACTCCCTCCTTAGTGATAACAATCCTCTCAAGGTCCTCACCTGTCATAGCCTCATTTCTATCAGTCGCTGGCATGTTATTTGTGTCTCCACTGTGAAGACCGACCCAAAAAACCTGTTCAGTTCCTCAGCCATTTCCTCATTTCCCATTATTAAAACTCCCTTTTCATCCTCTAAAGGACCAATATTTACCTTAGCCACTCTTTTTTGTCTTATATATTTGTAAAAACTTTTACTGTCTGTTTTTATATTCTGAGCAAGTTTACTCTCATACTCTATCTTACTCTTCTTTATAGCTTTTTTAGTAGCTTTCTGTTGCCCCCTAAATATTTCCCAGTCCTCTAATCTCCCAGCAATCTTTGCCACTTTATATGCTTTTTCCTTCAATTTGATACTCTCCCTTATTTCCTTAGATATCCACGGTCGATTTTCCCTCTTTCTTCCGTCCTTCCTTTTTGTTGGTATAAACCTTTGCTGAGCACTGTGAAAAATCGCTTGGAAGGTTCTCCACTGTTCCTCAACTGTTCCACCATAAAGTCTTAGCTCCCAGTCTACCTTAGCTAGTTCTTCTCTCATCCCCTTGTAATCTCCTTTGTTTAAACACAAAACACTAGTATTTGATTTTACTTTCTCACCCTCCATCTGTATTTTAAATTCCATCATATTGTGATCGCTCCTTCCGAGAGGATCCCTAACTATGAGATCATGAATCAATCCTTTCTCATTACACAGGACAAGATCTAGGACCGCTTGTTCCCTCGTAGGTTCCATTACATACTGTTCTAGGAAACTATCGCGGATACATTCTATAAACTCCTCCTCAAGGTTGCCTTGACCGACCTGGTTAAACCAATCGACATGTAGATTAAAATCCCCCATGATAACTGCTGTACCATTTCTACATGCATCAGTTATTTCTTTGTTTATTGCCTGCCCCACCATATCGTTACTATTTGGTGGCCGATAGACTACTCCTATCAGTGACTTTTTCGCTTTACTATTCCTGATTTCCACCCAAATGGATTCAACCTTATCCTCCATAGCACCGATGTCATCCCTTACTATTGCCCGGATGTCATCCTTAAATAACAGAGCAACACCACCTCCCTTACCATCCACTCTGTCCTTCCGAATAGTTTGATACCCTCGGATATTTAACTCCCAGTCGTGACCATCCTTTAACCATGTTTCAGTAATGGCCACTAAATCATAGTCATTTACGATGATTTGTGCCATCAACTCATTTACTTTATTCCAAGGGGACAACATTTGCTATCCTCCAGTCCTCTGGCACTATTCCTGTAGACAAAGATGACTTAAAGATCAAAGCCAAAAGCTCAGCAATCTCCTCCCTAGCTTCCCAGAGAATCCTAGGATAAATCCCATCCGGCCCAGGGGACTTATCTATTTTCACACTTTCCAGAATCGCTAACACCTCCTCCTTATGAACCTCAAGCCCTTCTAGTCTAGTAGCCTGTATCTCAGTATTCTCCTCGACAACTTTGTCTTTTTCCTGTGTGAATACTGACGAAAAATACTCATTTAGCACCTCTCCTATCTCCTCGGACTCTACGCACAACTTCCCACTACTGTCCTTGACTGGCCCTACTCTTACCTTAGTCATTCTTTTATTCCTGACATACCTATAGAATGCTTTAGGGTTATCCTGGATCCTACCTGCCAAAGACTTCTCATGTCCTCGCTTGGCTCTTCTTAGCTCTCTCTTTAGAGCCTTCCTAGCTAACTTGTAACTCTCAAGCGACCCAACTGAACCATCACGTCTCATCTTCACATAAGCCTCCTTCTTCCTCTTGACAAGTGTTTCAACTGCTTTAGTAACCCATGGTTCCCTCACTCGACCACTTCCTCCCTGCCTAACAGGTACATACTTATCAAGGACACGCAGTAGCTGTTCCTTGAACATGCTCCACATTTCCATTGTGTCCATCCCCTGCAGTTTTCCTCTCCAGGCGATGCATCCTAAGTCTTGCCTCATCGCATCATAATTGCCTTTCCCCCAGATATAACTCCTGCCCTGCGGTGTATACCTATCCCTTTCCATCGCTAAAGTAAACGTAATCGAATTGTGGTCACTATCACCAAAATGCTCACCTACCTCCAAATCTAACACCTGTCCTGGTTCATTACCCAGTACCAAATCCAATATGGCCTCGCCTCTTGTTGGCCTATCTACATACTGCATCAGGAAAGCCTCCTGCACACATTGGACAAAAAGGGATCCATCTTCTAAAGTACTCGAACTATAGCGTTTCCAGTCAATATTTGGAAAGTTCAAGTCCCCCATAACAACTACCCTGTTATTTTCGCTCCTATCCAGAATCATCTTTGCAATCCTTTCCTCTACATCTCTGGAACTTTTTGGAGGCCTATAGAAAAGCCCTAACAGGGTGACCTCTCCTTTCCTGTTTCTTAACTCAGCCCATACTACCTCAGTATTCGAGTCATCATCAAATGTCCTCTCAGCCACCGTAATACTGTCCTTGACTAACAATACCACCCCTCCCCCTCTCTTACCACCTTCCCTGAGCTTACTGAAATATCTAAACCCCGGCACCTGCAACAACCATTCCTCGCCCTGCTCTATCCATGTCTCCGAAATGGCCACAACATCGAAGTCCCAGGTACTAACCCATGCCGCAAGCTCACCCACTTTATTCCGGATGCTCCTGGCATTGAAGTAGATGCACTTTAGACCACCTTCCTTCCTGCCGGTACACTCCTGCAACTTTGAAACCTTACTCATGACCTCACTACTCTCAGCTTCTTGTGTACTGGAGCTACAATTCAGGTTCCTCATGCTCCTCCTGTAGGATGTGGGTGGTGAGGGATACCACCGGTGTCCCCGCTGACTATACCTGCGGGAAGTGCACCCAACTCCAGCTCCTCAGAGACCGAGTTGGGGAACTGGAGCTGGATGACCTTCGGATCATCTGGGAGGCAGAGGGTGTGATAGAGAAGAGTTACAGGAGGTAGCCACACCCAAGGTGCATAAAAGAGTAGCTGGGTTACAGTCAGGGGAAGGAAAATGAAGGGGCAGACAGTGCAGGGATCCCTCATGGTCGTTCCCCTTCAAAACAAGTATACCGTTTTGGTTGCTGTTGGGGGGGAATGACCTACCGGGGGAAGGCCCTAGTGGCCAGGTCACTGGCTCTGGGGCTCAGAAGGGAAGGGGGAGAATAGAAAAGCAATAGTAATAGGAGACTCAATGGTTAGGGGAATGGATAGGAGATTCTGTATTCACGAACGAGACTTCCAGAAGGTATGCTGCCTCCTGGGTGCCAGGGCCAGCGATGTCTCGGATCGAGTCTACAGGATTCTTGAGGAGGAGGGGGAGCAACCAGAAATCGTGGTGCACAAAGGCATCAACGACATAGCTAAGAAAAGGGATGAGGATCTAAAAAGTGATTTTAGGGAGTTAGGTTGGGAGCTAAAGAGCAGGACAAGCAGAGTAGTGATCTCAGGATTGCTACTTGTGCCACGTGCAAGTGAGGCAAGGAACAGAGAGCGAGTGCAGCTGAACACGTGGCTACAGGGCTGGTGTCGGAGGGAAAGCTTCGATATGTGGAGCATTGAAATACCTTCTGGGGAAGGTGGGACCTGCACATGAAGGACGGATTGCACATAACCTGGACGGGCACCAATATCCTGGATGGGAGGTTTGCTAGAGCTCTGTGGGAGGGTTTAAACTAGTTTGGCAGGGGGATGGGAACCAGAGCTATGGATCGTAGGAGAGGGCAGCTGTTAAACAGGCAGAAATAGTATGCAGCGAGTCTGTGAGGAAGGATAGGCAGTTGATAGGGCAAAGTTGCACTCAGTGGAATGGGTTAAAGTGTGTCTGTTTCAATGCAAGGAGTGTCAGGAATACGGGAGATGAACTTAGAACATGGATCAGTACTTGGAACTACGATATTGTGGCCATTACGGAGACATGGATTTCACAGGGGCAGGAATGGTTGTTAGATGTTCCGGGGTTTAGATGTTTTATGAAGAATAGGGAGGGAGGTAAAAGAGGAGGGGGAGTGGCACTGTTAATTAGGGAGTGCATCACAGCTGCAGGAAAGGAGGTAGTTGAGGAGGGTTTGTCCACTGAGTCAGTATGAACAAAGAACAAAGAAAATTACAGCAAAGGAACAGGCCCTTCGGCCCTCCCAGCCTGCGCAGATCCAGATCCTTTATCTAAACCTGTCTCCTATTTTCCAAGGTCTACATCCCTCTGTTGCCGCCAGTTCATATACCTGTCTAGATGCCTCTTAAATGATGCTATCGTGCCCGCCTCTACCACCTCCACTGGCAAAGCGTTCCAGGCACCCACCACCCTCTGCGTAAAAAACTTTCCACGCACATCTCCCTTAAACTTTCCCCCTCTCACCTTGAAATCGTGACCCCTTGTAACTGACACCCCCACTCTTGGAAAAAGCTTGTTGCTATCCACCCTGTCCATACCTCTCATAATTTTGTAGACCTCAATCAGGTCCCCCCATAACCTCCGTCTTTCCAACGAAAGCAATCCTAATCTACTCAACCTTTCTTCATAGCTTTTTTTTTTTGTCTTTTTTATAAATTTAGATTACCCAATTATTTTTTCCAATTAAGGGGCAATTTAGCGTGGCCAATACACCTACTCTGCACATTTTTGGGTTGTGGGGGCGAAACCAACGCAGACACGGGGAGAATGTGCAAACTCCACACGGACAGTGACCCAGAGCCGGGATCGAACCTGGGACCTCAGCGCCGTGAGGCGGTTGTGCTAACCACTAGGCCACCGTGCTGCCCTCTTTCTTCATAGCTAGCCCCCTCCATACCAGGCAACATCCTGGTGAACCTCCTCTGCACCCTCTCCAAAGCATCCACGTCCTTCTGGTAATGTGGCGACCAGAACTGCACGCAGTATTCCAAATGTGGCCGAACCAAAGTCCTATACAACTGTAACATGACCTGCCGACTCTTGTACTCAATACCCCGTCCGATGAAGGCAAGCATGCTGTATGCCTTCTTGACCACTCTATCAACCTGCGTTGCCACCTTCAGGGTACAATGGGCCTGAACTCCCAGATCTCTCTGTACATCAATTTTCCCCAGGACTCTTCCATTGACCATATAGTCCGCTCTTGAATTTGATCTTCCAAAATGCATCACCTCACATTTGCCTGGATAGAACTCCATCTGCCATTTCTCTGCCCAACTCTCCAATCTATCTATATTTTGTTGTATTCTCTGACAGTCCTCCTCGCTATCTACAACTCCACCAATCTTAGTATCATCTGCAAACTTGCTGATCAGACCACCTATACCTTCCTCCAGGTCATTTATGTAGATCACAAACAACAGTGGTCCGAGCACGGATCCCTGTGGAACACCACTAGTCACCCTTCTCCATTTTGAGACACTCCCTTCCACCACTACTCTGTGTCTCCTGTTGCCCAGCCAGTTCTTTATCCATCTAGCTAGTACACCCTGAACCCCATACGACTTCACTTTTGCCATCAACCTGCCATGGGTGGAAGTCAGAAACAAGAAAGGAGCAGTCACTTTATTGGGAGTTTTCTATAGACCCCCCAATTGCAGCAGAGAGATGTAGATTGGGCGGCAGATCTTGGAAAGGTGCAGAAGTAACAGTTGGTGTCATGGGTGACATCAACTTCCCTAATATTGACTGGAACCTCCTTATTGCAAATGGTTTGGATGGAGCAGATTTTGTCTGGTGTGTACAGGAAGGATTCCTGACTCAATATGTAGATAGGCCGACTAGAGGGGAGGCCATATTGGACTTGGTGCTCGGCCACGAACCAGCCCAGGTGTCAGATGTCTCGGTGGGAGAGCATTTCGGTGACAGTGACCACAACTCCTTGACCTTTACCATAGTCATGGAGAGGGATAGGAACAGACAGTATGGGAAGGTATTTAATTGGGGGAGGGGAAATTATACTGCTATTAGACAGGAGCTGAGGAGCATAAAGTGGGAACAACTGTTCTTGGGGAAATGCACAACAGTAATGTGGGGGTTGTTTAAGGAGCACTTGCTGCAAGTGATTGATAGTTTTGTTCCACTGAGACGAGGAAGGAATGGTAAGCTGAAGGAGCATTGGATGACAAGAGAAGTGGAGCTTCTAGTCAAGTGGAAGAAGTAAGGTTGAGGAAGCAAGGATCTGACTCGGCTCTACAGGGTTTCAAGGTAGCCAGGAAGGAACTCAAAAATGGACTGAGGAGAGCTAGAAGGGGGCATTAAAAAGCCTTGGGGGAAGGATTAGGGAAAACCCCAAGGCGTTCTACACTTATGTGAGAAATATGAGGATGATCTGAGTGAGAGTAGGGCCGATCAGTGATAGTGGAGGGAATTTGTGCCTAGCGTCTGAGGAGATGGGGAGGCCCTAAATGAATATTTTGCCTCAGTATTCACTTGAGAGAGAGACCTTATTGCTGATGAGAACAGCTCACTGGAGCGAAGAAGGCAGAGCGGTGACTTGATAGAGGTGTACAAGGTGATGAGAGGCGTGGATAGCCAGAGACTATTCCCTAGGGTGGAAATGGCTGTCAAGAGGGGACATAATTTTAAGGTGATTGGAGGAAGGTATAGGGGAGATGTCAGAGGTAGGTTCTTTACACAGAGAGTGGTGGGTGTGTGGAATGCACTGCCAGCAGAGGTGGTGGAGTCAGAGTCATTGGGGACATTTAAGCGACTCGTGGACAGGCACATGGACAGCAGTAAATTGAAGGGGTGTAGGTTAGGTTGATCTTAGATTAGGATAAATGGTCGGCACAACATCATGGGCTGAAGGGCCTGTGCTGTGCTGTACTGTTCTATGTTCTATCTCTGAAGTCAGAAGGGCAGGTTAATAGAGGGGGTGGAAAAGGCATATGGGACACTCGCTTTTATCAATTGTGGCATAGATTACAAAAGCAGGGAGGCCATGTTGGGGTTGGAGAACTTTGGTGAGGCCACAGCTGGAGTACTGGGTGTAATTCTGGTCACCACATTATAGGAAGGATGTGATTGTACTGGAGGGGGTGCAGAGGAGATTCACCAGGATGTTGCCTGGGATGAACATTTAAGTTATGGAGAGGTTGGATAGGCTTAGGTTGTTTTCTCTGGAGCAGAGAAGACTGAGGGGTGACCTGATCGATGTGGACAAGATTCTGAGGGGCATGGACAGGGTGAATAGGGAGCAGCTGTTCCCCTTGTTTTTTTTTCCAATTAAGGAGCAATTTAGCGTGGCCAATCCACCTACCCTGCACATCTTTGGGTTATGGGGAGACTGCAAACTCCACACGGACCGTGATCCGGGGCTAGGATTGAACCTGGGACCTCGGTGCCGTTAAGCAGCAGGGCTAGCCACTGTGCCACCGTGCCGCCCTTTGCCCCCTTAGTTGAAGGATCAGTTACGAGGGGGACACAAGTTCAAAATGAGGGGTGGGAGGTTTAGGGGAGATTTGAGGAAAAACGTTGTTACCCAGATGGTGGTGAGGGTCTGGAACGCACTGCCTGGGAGGGTGGGAGAGTCGGGTTGCCTCACATCCTTTAAAAAGTACCTGGATGGGCACTTGGCACGGTCATAACATTCAAGGCTGTGGGCCAAGTGCTATTAAGTGGAATTAGATGGACAGGTCAGGGCCTTTCATGTGTCGGTACAGATTCAATGGGCCGAAGGGACTTTTCTGCACTGTATTGTTCTGTTATTCTGAAAAGTGATAGGCAGAGAAATCAAGGGCCTGTAAGCGACAATAACACTGTAAAAAATAGTACAGATGGAACAAGGAACGTTAAGGTGTTGTACCTCAACACGTGGAACATTCCAAACAAATTCATGAATTAGTTGCGCAGATAGATGTAAAGGGGTTTGATATGGGTGGGATTACGGAGACATGGCTCCAAGGATGGACTAAACATTGAGGCTATTCAGGAAGGACAGACAGAAAGGAAAAGGTGGTGGAGTTGCATTGTTTTTTAATAAATGTTTTTTATTGGGTTTTTGAACAAAGTATATTTGCTGTTATGTACACAAAATAGAATACATATATACATAGAAGAGAAGGGAATATGCACAAAATCAAAACAACAAAGAAAAAAGTTAGAATACAATAACTGGTAGGATATTCTGTGCTAGCTCAACAACTGCAGCTCTGTATTGTTTTTAGCCCATAAGTAGGCATTTGTTTGTGGGGGGGGGACATATACATTTGGGCGCCAGGAAAACAATTACAGAACAACTACAGAGGGCAATACGTGAATGGATCTGGTGTTGGTGTTGTCGCTTGCTTCTCCCGGACGGTTTTCGTTGCCATTGTCGTCTCGCGATCAGCCATTCGTCCCGTCTTTTGCCCATATTTTCCTTCTTGTCTGCTCCTGTAGATGCCACGTTTGTTATTGTTTCCCGTGCTCTCCTTCCGATTATCATTCCCTTGCCTCCGCCCCACCTCACTGGTTCCCCTCTATTGTTCCCTGCCTCTTCCCTCTTCCATCCCCTTCCCCCCCACCTTCTCCTGTGGTTCGCCTTTCTTTTCGCTGAGGTTTAGCTGCTACCCCTCCCTCCCCCGCCTCGGCTACTTTCCCCTGATTCCCCTGGCTATTCTTCTGCTTGTTCGTTGGCCACAATCAGGTCCCGGAACAATTGGGTGAATGGCTCCCACGTTCTGTGGAAGCCGCCGTCTGGCCCCCGGATGGCGAATTTGATTTTCTCCATTTGGAGAGATTCCGAGAGGTCGGACAGCCAGTCTGCAGCTTTGGGTGGTGCTGCTGACCGCCAGCCGAACAAGATTCTACAGCGGGCGATCAGGGAGGCAAAGGCAAGGGCGTCCGCCCTCCTCCCCAGGAATAGATCTGGCTGGTCTGGTACCCCGAAGACCGCCACTCTCGGGCATGGCTCCACCCTCACCCCCACCACTTTGGACATTGCCTCAAAGAAGGCTGTCCAGTACTCCGCAAGTCTGGGGCAAGACCAGAACATGTGGGCATGGTTGGCCGGGCCTTCTTGGCACCGTTCACATCTGTCCTCCACCTCCGGGAAGAACCTACTCACACGGGTTCTTGTTAAGTGGGCTCTATGTACCACTTTTAGCTGCGTCAGGCGGAGCCTTGCGCACGTGGAGGTGGAGTTGACCCTATGCAGTGCTTCGCTCCAGAGCCCCCACCCTATCTCAATCCCCAGGTCCTCCTCCCATTTCTTTCTTGTTGCGTCCAGTACGTTGTCGGCCCTTTCTACCAGTCGGTCATACATGTCGCTACAGTTCCCTTTATCTGGGATCCTTGCGTCCAGTAGTTCTTCCAGTAGTGTCTGTCGTGGCAGTTGTGGATACGTCCTTGTCTCCTTTCGTAGGAAGTTTTTTGAGTTGCAGGTACCGTAACTCGTTCCCCCTGACTAGCTGGAATTTCTCTGTCAGTTCGTCCATTGTTGCAACCCTGCCACCCGTGTATAGGTCCCTGACTGTCAGTGTTCCTCCGTCCTGTCCCCACTTTTTAAAGGTGTTATCAGTCAGTGCTGGTGTGAACCTATGGTTGTTGCAGATGGGAGCTTTGTCCGACATTTTGGTCAGGCCAAATTGCTGCCATAGTAGGTTCCAGGACTGGAGGGTGGCTGTCACCACCGGGCTGCTGGAGTGTTTTTTGGATGGGGATGGGAGTTCTGCCGTGGCGAGAGCCTGGAGGGGGGTCCCCATGCAGGAGGCCTCCTCCGCACGCACCCACTCGGCTTCTGGCTCCTTAATCCATCCTCTTATTCGCTCGGCCGTCGCCGCCCAGTTGTAGAATTGTAGGTTTGGGAGGGCAAGCCGCACCCCCCTGGATTTTGTTTTTTGTAGGACCTTCTTTGGGTCCCACTCCTGACATTGCCCTTTACAGAGACGAGGAGGAATTTCTTCAGCCAGAGGGTGGTGAATCTGTGGAACTCTTTGCCGCAGAAGGCTGTGGAGGCCAAATCACTGAGTGTCTTTAAGACAGAGATAGATAGGTTCTTGATCAATAAGGGGATCAGGGGTTATGGGAGAAGGCATGAGAATATACCATGATTGAATGGCAGAGCAGACTCGATGGGCCGAATGACCTAATTCTGCTCCTATGTCTTAGTCTTATGGGATCCTAGCATTCTTCCCCCCCCACCCCCCATACGAACGCCATGATTAGTCTGTCTAGTGCTTTGAAAAAGGCCTTGGGGATGTAGATCGGGATGGATCTGAATAGGAGGAGGTACCTGTGCAGCACGTTCATTTTGTTTGTCTGGACTCTCCCCGTGAGGGAGAGTGGGAGTGTGTTCCATCTTTGCAGGTCCTTTTTTACTTCCTCCGTCAGACTGGTGAGGTTCCATTTGTGGATCCCTTTCCAGTCATGGGCTATTTGGATCCCCAGGTAGCAGAATTTGTGTTGGGCTTGTTTAAACGGCAGCCCCTTTAGTGCTGCCCCCCCCTACTCGTGGGCGTACCGGGAAGATCTCGCTTTTGCTCATGTTGAGTTTGTAGCCCGAGAAGGTGCCAAATTTTTTCAGGAACGTGATGATTCCGTCCATGCTGCTCTGTGGGTCTGCAATGTAGAGGAGCAGCTCTGTGCTCTCTGCCTCCATTTCGGATCCCCCTCCAGCTTTTTGCTGCTCTGAGAGCAATTGCTAGTGGTTCGATCGCTAGGGCGAACAGCAGTGGAGACAGTGGGCATCCTTGTCTGTGCAGCTGAAAGTATCGGGAGTTGGTTTTGTTGGTCCGTATGCTCGCCATGGGAGCGTTGTATAGGAGTTTTACCCAGGAGGTGAACCCTGTTCCAAGCCCGAACCGCTCCAGTACCTCTATGAGGTATTTCCATTCGACTCTGTCGAAGGCCTTTTCTGTGCCTAGGGAGACGATCACCTCTTGTGTTCTCTCCCCGGAGGGGGTCATTACCACGTTCAGCAGGTGCCTGATGTTCGAGGTAAGCTGCCTACCTTTGACAAAACCCGTCTGGTCCTCTGCGACCACCTCTGGTACGCAGATTCTTTTGGCTAGAATCTTGGTCCAGTATTTTGGCGTCTGCGTTCAGCAGTGAGATGGGTCTGTATGACCCACATTCCGTTAGGTCTTTATCTTTCTTAGGTATCAGTGAGATTGAGGCCTGTGCTAGCGTGGGTGGCAGTGTGTCCCTAGCTAGCGAGTCTGTGAACATCTCCCTCAGGTACGGGGCCAGTGCTGTCGTGAATATTTTGTAGAAGTCCGCCGGGAACCCATCTTGTCCCGGCGCCTTCCCTGCCTGCATGGAGCTAATGCTGTCCATGATCTCTCCCAGTGCTAGTGGTGCTTCCAAGCCCCGTTTTCTGCCCTCCCCCACGACTGGAATGTCCAGTCCATCAAGGAACCGTTTCACCCCAGACTCCCCCCTTGGGGGCTCTGAGGTGTGCAGCCCTTGGTAGAAGGCCATGAAGGTTTTGTTAATCTTTTCTGGTTCTGTTTCCAACGTGCCTCCGGTACCCCTGATTTGTGCAATTTTTCTGGTGGCTGCCTGCTTTCTCAGTTGGTGGGCCAACAGACGGCTGGCTTTGTCTCCATGTTCGTATAGGGTCTCACGTGCCTGGCGGAGTTGGTGCACTGCTTTCCTGGTGGAGAGCAGGTGAAAGTTCCTTTGTAGCTCTTTCCTCTCCGCCAGGAGCTCTACGGTTGGGGCCTCGGAGTATTTACGGTCTACCTCCAGTATGGAGTCGACCAGCTGCTGCCTAGCCACCCTTTCCTCCCTATCTCTTCGCGCTTTGAAAGCGATAATTTCCCCTCTTACTACGGCCTTTAGTGCTTCCCAGAACGTGGAGGGTGAGACCTCCCTATTCTGTTTGTTCTCCGTGTACTCTGCTATGGCCCGCGATATCTTTTCGTTGAAGGCCTTGTCTGCTAGTGGGGCAACGTCCAACCTCCATGTAGGGCGTTGGGCCCAGCCCGTCTCCAGCCGCGCGTCCATGTAGTGTGGAGCGTGGTCTGATATCACAATTGCGGAATATTCCACCTTGTCTATCTCTGGAAGCACCGTTTTCCCCACCACAAAGAAGTCAATTCTGGTGTATACGTTGTGTACCGGGGAGAAGAAGGAGAATTCCTTCTCCCCGGGTGGGCGAACCTCCAGGGGTCCACCGCTCCCATCTGCTCCATAAAGTGACCGAGTTCCCTTTCCATGCTTGAGATTTTCCCCGTTTTGGGGTTTGATCTGTCCCCCCTCCACCCCCCATGATTAGTTGGTGCGTCACTGTGTCGGGGATTTCTGCCATCGTCTTTTTGATGAAGCTCGTCCCAGTTGGTTGCGTACACATTAACTAGTACTACCGGTGCCCGTAACCGTTTTCATCGCCCTAAACATCGTCCTCTTGCCGATCAATATCGCCACCCCCCTTGGCCCTTGTCCCATAGCAGGAATGGTAGGTTTGTCCCACCCAGCCCTTTCTTACCCGCAGTTGGTCCTGCTCCCTCAGGTGTGTCTCTTGGAGGAAGACTATGTCGGCCTTCATGTTTCTGAGGTGTTTGAGGACTCTGGATCTCTTCATTGGCCGTTGAGTCCCCTTACGTTCCAAATGACTATCCTGGTGGGGGGCTTCTGTCCCCTTGCTCCTGTGGGATTAGCCATACTTACCTGGTGGACGCGGCCCTGCCCTCCGGGGTTTCCCTTTGTTAGGGGGCCGTCCAGGATGCCCGCTGTCACTGCTCTCCATGCTGTTGGGTCCCTGCCCTCCGGGGTTTCCCTTTGTTTGGGGGCCGTCCAGGATGGCCGCTGTTGCTGCTCTCTCCATGCGGTCGGGTCCCTGCCCTCGGGGGTTTCCCTTTGTTAGGGGGCCGTCCAGGATGCCCGCTGTCGCTGCTCTCCATGCTGTTGGGTCCTGCGTTCCGGGGTTTCCCTTTGTCCCGGGGGCACCCGACATGGCCGCCCACTGTGCGTCCGCCACGCGGGTAGTCCCCTGCACTCTGGGGTCTCCCTTCGCCCAGAGACTGTACTGGGTGGGTGCTTGCAGCGATTCCTTGGTCCGAGCCCTTGGTTGTGGCAATTTGTAGCTCTATTGTTATTCTCTTTCTAGCCTTGTTTGTCCCTGTGTTCCCCCCCCGCCTCTATCACGGCCGATTCACTTTGGAATGTGGGAGGAAACCGGAGCACCCGGAGGAAACCCACCCAGACACGGGGAGAACGTGCAGACTCCGCACAGGCAGTGACCCAGCGGGGAATCGAACCTGGGATCCTGGCGCTGTGAAGCCACAGTGCTGTCCGCTTGTGCTACTGTGTTGACCTTACTTGGATGGGAGTGGGTGCGCTGTGGGCACCGAGGGAGCGGGCACGCTGTGGGCAACGAGGGAGTGGGCGCCTTGTCGGGGCACCAAGAGAGCGGGCGCCCTGTCAGGGCACCGAGGGAGCGGGCGTCTTGTCGGGGCACCAAGAGAGCGGGCGCCCTGTCGGGGCACCGAGGGAGCGGGCGCCCTGTGGGCACCGAGGGAGCGGGCGCCCTGTGGGCACCGAGGGAGCGGGCGCCCTGTGGGCACCGAGGGAGCGGGCGCCCTGTGGGCACCGAGGGAGCGGGCGCCCCGTGGGCACCGAGGGAGCGGGCGTCTTGTCGGGGCACCAAGAGAGCGGGCGCCCTGTCGGGGCACCGAGGGAGCGGGCGCCCTGTGGGCACCGAGGGAGCGGGCGCCCTGTGGGCACCGAGGGAGCGGGCGCCCTGGGGGCACCGAGGGAGCGGGCGCCCTGTGGGCACCGAGGGAGCGGGCGCCCTGTGGGCACCGAGGGAGCGGGCGCCCCGTGGGCACCAAGAGAGCGGGCGCCCTGTCGGGGCACCGAGGGAGCGGGCGCCCTGTCGGGGCACCGAGGGAGCGGGCGCCCTGTGGGCACCGAGGGAGCGGGCGCCCTGTGGGCACCGAGGGAGCGGGCGCCCTGTGGGCACCGAGGGAGCGGGCGCCCTGTGGGCACCGAGGGAGCGGGCGCCCCGTGGGCACCGAGGGAGCGGGCGTCTTGTCGGGGCACCAAGAGAGCGGGCGCCCTGTCGGGGCACCGAGGGAGCGGGCGCCCCGTGGGCACCGAGGGAGCGGGCGCCCTGTGGGCACCGAGGGAGCGGGCGCCTGTGGGCACCGAGGGAGCGGGCGCCCCGTGGGCACCGAGGGAGCGGGCGCCCCGTGGGCACCGAGGGAGCGGGCGCCCTGTCGGGGCACCGAGGGAGCGGGCGCCCCGTGGGCACCGAGGGAGCGGGCGCCCCGTGGGCACCGAGGGAGCGGGCGCCCCGTGGGCACCGAGGGAGCGGGCGCCCCGTGGGCACCGAGGGAGCGGGCGCCCCGTGGGCACCGAGGGAGCGGGCGCCCCGTGGGCACCGAGGGAGCGGGCGCCCCGTGGGCACCGAGGGAGCGGGCGCCCCGTGGGCACCGAGGGAGCGGGCGCACCGAGGGAGCGGGCGCACCGAGGGAGCGGGCGCCTTGGGGCACCGAGGGAGCGGGCGCACCGAGGGAGCGGGCGCCTTGGGGCACCGAGGGAGCGGGCGCCTTGGGGCACCGAGGGAGCGGGCGCCTTGGGGCACCGAGGGAGCGGGCGCCCTGTGGGCAACGAGTCAGTAATATCTGTAAAATTCCATTCTGTGGCGGAGGTTTGTGAGAAGCTTATTATAATCAAGAATAAAGTGACCTGACCTGAAAAGCACCATGTAGTGTTGTGACTGATGGTGTGGTTATCCCAGTGAAATGTGTGGACGGAGAGTTACAGTCCACAGCTACTGTGTAATGGAGGCAGCTCCAAGGATTGGCTGTGCTGCTGACAGGCTCTGCGTTCATACAGCTGGGCTGAGCTGATGTATGATCCTGCCGACTGGTCCGTACTGGCACAATAGCTTCCGTTCATCTGTCTCGCTCCAATTTGCATTGAAAATTCTTGCTGAAGATGGAGAATTTGCGAGTAAAATGTGTTTGAACAGCCTGTTCCCAGCTGAGAGCAGTGTGT
>NC_052150.1:232094941-232107441 GCF_902713615.1 Scyliorhinus canicula | reverse complement strand
CCCACGCTCCCAAACACACCACGCCCACGCTCCCAAACACCCCACGCCCACGCTCCCAAACACCCACGCCCACGCTCCCAAACCCCACGCCCACGCTCCCAAACACCCACGCTCACGCTCCCAAACACCCACACCCACACCCACGCTCCCAAACACCCACGCTCACGCTGCCAAACACCCACGCCAACGCTCCCAAACACCCACGCCCACGCTCCCAAACACCCACGCTCACGCTCCCAAACACCCACGCTCACGCTCCCAAACACCCACGCTCACGCTCCCAACACCCACGCTCACGCTCCCAAACACCACGCCCACGCTCCCAAACACCCACGCCCACGCTCCCAAACACCCACGCTCACGCTCCCAAACACCCACACCCACGCTCCCAAACACCCACGCCCACGCTCCCAAACACCCACACCCACGCTCCCAAACACCCACGCCCACGCTCCCAAACACCCACGCTCCCAAACACCCACGCTCACGCTCCCCAAACACCCACGCCCACGCTCCCAAAACACCCACGCTCACGCTCCCCAAACACCCACGCCCACGCTCCCAAACACCCACGCTCCCAAACACCCACGCCCACGCTCCCAAACACCCACACCCACGCTCCCAAACACCCACGCCCACGCTCCCAAACACCCACGCTCACGCTCCCAAACACCCACGCTCCCACACACCCACGCCCACGCTCCCAAACACCCACGCTCACGCTCCCACCTACACCCACGCTCACGCTCCCACCTACACCCACGCTCACGCTCCCAAACACCCACGCTCACGCTCCCAAACACCCACGCTCACGCTCCCAAACACCCACGCCCACGCTCCCAAACACCCACGCCCACGCTCCCAAACACCCACGCCCACGCTCCCAAACACCCACGCCCACGCTCCCAAACACCCACGCTCCCAAACACCCACGCCCACGCTCCCAAACACCCACGCCCACGCTCCCAAACGCCCACGCTCCCAAACACCCACGCTCCCAAACACCCACGCTCACGCTGCCAAACACCCACGCCCACGCTCCCAAACACCCACGCTCACGCTCCCAACACCCACGCCCACGCTCCAAACACCCACGCTCCCAAACACCCCACACCCACGCTCCCAAACACCCACGCTCCCAAACACCCACGCCCACGCTCCCAAACACCCACGCCCACGCTCCCAACACCCACACCCACGCTCCCAAACACCCACGCCCACGCTCCCAAACACCCACGCCCACGCTCCCAAACACCCACGCTCACGCTCCCAAACACCCACGCTCCCAAACACCCACGCCCACGCTCCCAAACACCCACGCTCACGCTCCCAAACACCCACGCCCACGCTCCCAAACACCCACGCTCCCAAACACCCACGCTCCCAAACACCCACGCCCACGCTCCCAAACACCCACACCCACGCTCCCAAACACCCACGCTCCCAAACACCCACGCTCACGCTCCCAAACACCCACGCTCCCAAAACACCCACGCCCACGCTCCCAAACACCCACGCTCACGCTCCCAAACACCCACGCTCACGCTCCCAAACACCCACGCTCCCAAACACCCACGCCCACGCTCCCAAACACCCACGCCTACGCTCCCAAACACCCACGCCCACGCTCCCAAACACCCACGCCCACGCTCCCAAACACCCACGCCCACGCTCCCAAACACCCACGCCCGCGCTCCCAAACACCCACGCCCGCGCTCCCAAACACCCACGCCCACGCTCCCAAACACCCATGCTCCCAAACACCCACGCTCCCAAACACCCACGCCCACGCTCCCAAACACCCACGCCCACGCTCCCAAACACCCACGCCCACGCTCCCAAACACCCACGCTCCCAAACACCCACGCCCACGCCCAAACACCGACACCCATGCTCCCAAACACCCACACCCATGCTCCCAAACACCCACGCCCACGCTCCCAAACACCCACGCTCCCAAACACCCACGCCCACGCTCCCAAACACCCACACCCACGCTCCCAAACACCCACGCCCACGCTCCCAAACACCCACGCCCACGCTCCCAAACACCCACGCCCACGCTCCCAAACACCCACGCCCACGCTCCCAAACACCCACGCCCACGCTCCCAAACACCCACGCCCACGCTCCCAAACACCCACGCGCACGCTGCCAAACACCCACGCTCACGCTCCCAAACACCCACGCTCACGCTCCCAAACACCCACGCTCGCGCTCCCAAACACCCACGCTCACGCTCCCAAACACCCACGCTCACGCTCCCAAACACCCACGCTCACGCTCCCAAACACCCACGTTCACGCTCCCAAACACCTACGCTCCCGAACACCCACGCTCACGCTCCCAAACACCCACGCTCCCAAACACCCACGCTCCCAAACACCCACGCCCACGCTCCCAAACACCCACACCCACGCTCCCAAACACCCACGCTCACGCTCCCACCCACACCCACGCTCACGCTCCCAAACACCCACGCTCACGCTCCCAAACACCCACGCTCCCAAACACCCACGCTCCCAAACACCCACGCTCCCAAACACCCACGCTCCCAAACACCCACGCTCCCAAACACCCACGCTCCCAAACACCCACGCCCACGCTCCCAAACACCCACGCTCACGCTCCCAAACACCCACGCTCACGCTCCCAAACACCCACGCTCACGCTCCCAAACACCCACGCTCACGCTCCCAAACACCCACACCCACGCTCCCAAACACCCACCCCACGCTCCCAAACACCCACGCCCACGCTCCCAAACACCCACGCCCACGCTCCCAAACATCCACGCCCACGCTCCCAAACACCCACGCCCACGCTCCCAAACACCCACGCTCACGCTCCCAAACACCCACGCTCACGCTCCCAAACACTCACGCTCCCAAACACCCACGCTCACGCTCCCAAACACCCACGCTCACGCTCCCAAACACCCACGCTCACGCTCCCAAACACCCACGCTTCCAAACACCCACGCCCACGCTCCCAAACACCCACGCCCACGCTCCCAAACACCCACGCCCACGCTCCCAAACACCCACGCTCCCAAACACCCACGCCCACGCTCCCAAACACCCACACCCATGCTCCCCAAACACCCACACCCATGCTCCCAAACACCCACGCCCACGCTCCCAAACACCCACGCTCCCAAACACCCACGCCCACGCTCCCAAACACCCACACCCACGCTCCCAAACACCCACGCCCACGCTCCCAAACACCCACGCCCACGCTCCCAAACACCCACGCCCACGCTCCCAAACACCCACGCCCACGCTCCCAAACACCCACGCCCACGCTCCCAAACACCCACGCCCACGCTCCCAAACACCCACGCGCACGCTGCCAAACACCCACGCTCACGCTCCCAAACACCCACGCTCACGCTCCCAAACACCCACGCTCGCGCTCCCAAACACCCACGCTCACGCTCCCAAACACCCACGCTCACGCTCCCAAACACCCACGCTCACGCACCCAAACACCCACGTTCACGCTCCCAAACACCTACGCTCCCGAACACCCACGCTCACGCTCCCAAACACCCACGCTCCCAAACACCCACGCTCCCAAACACCCACGCCCACGCTCCCAAACACCCACACCCACGCTCCCAAACACCCACGCTCACGCTCCCACCCACACCCACGCTCACGCTCCCAAACACCCACGCTCACGCTCCCAAACACCCCACGCCCACGCTCCCAAACACCCACGCTCACGCTCCCACCCACACCCACGCTCACGCTCCCAAACACCCACGCTCCCAAACACCCACGCTCCCAAACACCCACGCCCACGCTCCCAAACACCCACGCTCCCAAACACCCACGCTCACGCTCCCAAACACCCACGCCCACGCTCCCAAACACCCACGCTCACGCTCCCAAACACCCACGCTCACGCTCCCAAACACCCACGCTCACGCTCCCAAACACCCACGCCCATGCTCCCAAACACCCACGCCCACGCTCCCCAAACACCCCACGCCCACGCTCCCAAACATCCACGCTCACGCTCCCAAACACCCACGCTCACGCTCCCAAACACCCACGCTCACGCTCCCAAACACCCACGCTCACGCTCCCAAACACTCACGCTCCCAAACACCCACGCTCACGCTCCCAAACACCCACGCTCACGCTCCCAAACACCCACGCTCACGCTCCCAAACACCCACGCTTCCAAACACCCACGCCCACGCTCCCAAACACCCACGCTCACGCTCCCAAACACCCACGCTCCCAAACACCCACGCCCACGCTCCCAAACACCCACGCTCACGCTCCCAAACACTCACGCTCACGCTCCCAAACACTCACGCTCACGCTCCCAAACACTCACGCTCACGCTCCCAAACACTCACGCTCCCAAACACCCACGCTCACGCTCCCAAACACCCACACCCACGCTCCCAAACACCCACGCTCACGCTCCCAAACACCCACGCCCACGCTCCCAAACACCCACGCCCACGCTCCCAAACACCCACACCCACGCTCCCAAACACCCACGATCACGCTCCCAAACACCCACGCTCCCAAACTCCTGGGCTGGGTTAGCCCCGAACTGTGGGTGTGATTTTCCTGGGCTGGGTTAGCCCCGAACTGTGGGTGTGAGTTTCCTGGGCTGGGTTTGCCCCGAACTGTGGGTGTGATTTTCCTGGGCTGGGTTAGCCCCGAACTGTGGGTGTGAGTTTCCTGGGCTGGGTTAGCCCCGAACTGTGGGTGTGATTTTCCTGGGCTGGGTTAGCCCCGAACTGTGGGTGTGAGTTTCCTGGGCTGGGTTAGCCCTGTCCTGTGGGTGTGAGTTTCCTGGGCTGGGTTTACCCTGTCCTGTGGGTGTGAGTTTCCTGGGCTGGGTTTGCCCTGTCCTGTGGGTGTGAGTTTCCTGGGCTGGGTTTGCCCTGTCCTGTGGGTGTGAGTTTCCTGGGCTGGGTTTGCCCCGAACTGTGGGTGTGAGTTTCCTGGGCTGGGTTAGCCCTGTCCTGTGGGTGTGAGTTTCCTGGGCTGGGTTTGCCCTGTCCTGTGGGTGTGAGTTTCCTGGGCTGGGTTAGCCCCGAACTGTGGGTGTGATTTTCCTGGGCTGGGTTAGCCCCGAACTGTGGGTGTGAGTTTCCTGGGCTGGGTTTGCCCTGTCCTGTGGGTGTGAGTTTCCTGGGCTGGGTTAGCCCTGTCCTGTGGGTGTGAGTTTCCTGGGCTGGGTTTGCCCCGAACTGTGGGTGTGATTTTCCTGGGCTGGGTTAGCCCCGAACTGTGGGTGTGAGTTTCCTGGGCTGGGTTAGCCCCGAACTGTGGGTGTGAGTTTCCTGGGCTGGGTTAGCCCCGAACTGTGGGTGTGAGTTTCCTGGGCTGGGTTAGCCCTGTCCTGTGGGTGTGAGTTTCCTGGGCTGGGTTAGCCCCGAACTGTGGGTGTGAGTTTCCTGGGCTGGGTTAGCCCCGAACTGTGGGTGTGAGTTTCCTGGGCTGGGTTAGCCCTGTCCTGTGGGTGTGAGTTTCCTGGGCTGGGTTAGCCCTGTCCTGTGGGTGTGAGTTTCCCGGGCTGGGTTAGCCCCGAACTGTGGGTGTGATTTTCCTGGGCTGGGTTTGCCCTGTCCATCGGGGCTGCAGTCTCTGAAGGGGCCTCTTGTTGATCGACAGGCTGTCCACTGGGGGAGGATTTCTGCTCACACTTGTGCAGCCTGTTCTGGGCAGACCATGATTCCTTGTGTCGCACTTTGACCAGATTTTGCCCAGTTCCTTGCTGTGTCTCAATATTGTTTCCTGAAGTGGGTACCTGGAACTGAAGGCTGGTGGGTGTTCGCTTCAGCACTCTCCCTGTTCGAGAGCTCGAAATTCAGGTTTCTGTGCAGCTAATCTGCCAGCTCTGGCACTGGGAATATATTACTGTGTGAGTTAATGAGGCGTGGATAATGATTCCATTCTGCACTCCTCAATGGATGTATCAGCAAGGAGACGTTTCTGATTTCCATTCTTGGCACATACTGAATGAGGTGTGAGACAAGCCAATGAGCACGGCCCAGATCCAACACTTCATGCAGAGTGGGGCTTCTTTTCAACTCGCCAATCCGGCCTTCCAGCTGCTCCCAGTGGAATTTGCTAACAGCCGACCTTTTCCTCAACTCCATTTAGCCGTTTTGATCAATATTCCTCAATGTGCTTTCTGAACAAAAACTGTCCATCTTAGTCTTGTGAGCTTCAATCATTCGAGCAGCCAGGGGGAGGGCGAGTGTTCCACATTTCTACAGCCCATTGTGTGAACAAGCGCTTCCTGACTTCACTGTAGAATGGTCTCGCTTAAATTTTAAGATTATTTCACTTGTTCTGGATTCTTTCTGATTTGTTGGCTCCAGGATATCAGGTTGGCAAATAGAACATAAAATATACAGTGCAGAAGGAGGCCATTCAGCCCATCGAGTCTGCACTGACCCACTTAAGCCCTCACTTCCACCCTATCCCCGTAACCCAATAACCCCTCCCAACCTTTTTGGTCATTAAGGGCAATTTATCATGTCCAATCCACCTAACCTGCACGTCTTTGGACTGTGGGAGGAAACCGGAGCACCCGGAGGAAACCCACGCAGACACGGGGAGGATGTGCAGACCCCGCACAGACAGTAACCCAAGCCGGGAATCGAACCTGGGACCCTGGCGCTGTGAAGCCACAATGCTATCCACTTGTGCTACTGTGCTGCCCAATAAAATTGAGGTGCTAATGCCCTTGATTTGTGTGAATAATGAAGCGCCTGAAGGGGCTGAATGGCCTGCTCCTATGAATGATTGTTCAGGCTGGAGGGACAGGGTGGAATGATTGAAGGAGTTGGACCGGCTGCGATTGACTGGAACAGAGGACTGAAATTGAGCATGTTCTAGGGCAGGGGTGGGCAAACTTTTCCGTGCAAGGGCCACATTCAGAAATTCACAATTTTAAAGGGCCGCATAGTATATTAAGTAAAATAATTAATATTTAAAATAGCCAAAATAAAAGGTTTTTAAAGAAAAAAAAAAGCAATTAATTTTTATTAATTAATATTTTAAAGTAGAAACTTCACATGAAACACATGTTGTGCCGAGCAATGATCACCCTACTCAAGTCAACGTATCCACCCTATACCAGTAACCCAACAGCCCCCCCCCCCCATTAACGTTAAAATTAAAAAACAAAATCAAAATTTATGACTTGATCTTGGTGGGCCGCATAAAGACCTTTGGCGGGCCGTAGTTTGCCCACCCCTGTTCTAGGGTGACACTTCTGAGTTTGTGACATTCTTCAGAGCAAATAGTTTTGGAGGGGTGAGCATAACACTTTCAACTTAAAACATCTCTGTGTGTGTGTGAGGGGGGCAGTTTGGGCCAGTTGAGGGAGGTGTCTGATGATTAAGGAGGATGAGAATGTGAGAGTACAGAATGGCAATAGGTAACTGGAGGAGGGGGTGAACTGTACAAGATTGGAGGAGACGAGAGAGGAAGATGGAGGGAGAGGATGCAGAATGGTTTGTAAATTGCACAAGGAAGACCAGCCTTCTATTTGTACAGTACTCCCTCCTTCCGAGTACACTCACACCCCTTTCTATTTCTATGTCTTCCAGCCTTTCTTCAGATTGTTAAACTTGCGGAAGCTGGGACTTAGTGACAATGAGATCCAGAGGCTGCCTCCAGAGGTCGCTAACTTCATGCAGCTTGTTGAGCTCGACATCTCTCGCAATGGTGAGTTTGTGTGCGCGCGTATGTTTGGGAGCATGCGTGCGTGTTTGGGAGCGTGCGAACGCATGTGTTTGTTTGGGAGGGCGCGTGTGTGTGTTTGGGAGCTTGCATGCGCGCGCGTGCTTTGTGTTTGGGAGCATATGTGCGCATGTGTGTTTGGGAGCGTGCATATGTGTGTTTGGAAGCATATGCGCGCGGGAGCGTGTGCATGCTTGTGTGTTTGGGAGCGAGCGTGTGTGTTTGGGAGCGAGCGTGTGTGTGGTTGGGAGCGTGCGTGTGTGTGTTTGGGAGCGTGCGTGTGTGTGTTTGGGAGCGTGCGTGTGTGTGTTTGGGAGCGTGCGTGTGTGTGTTTGGGAGCGTGCGTGTGTGTGTTTGGGAGCGAGCGTGTGTGTTTGGGAGCGAGCGTGTGTGTGTTTGGGAGCGTGCGTGTGTGTCTGGGAGCGTGCGTGTGTGTGGGAGCGAGCGTGTGTGTTTGGGAGCGAGCGTGTGTGTGTTTGGGAGCGAGCGTGTGTGTGTTTGGGAGCGAGTGTGTGTTTGGGAGCGTGCGTGTGTGTGTTTGGGAGCGTGCGTGCATATGAGTGTTTGGAAGCGTGCGCGTGTATGAGTGTTTGGAAGCGTGCGTGTTTGGAAGCGTGTTTGGGAGCGTGCGCGTGTGTGTTTGGGAGCGAGCGTGTGTGTGTTTGGGAGCGAGCGTGTGTGTGTTTGGGAGCGAGCGTGTGTGTTTGGGAGCGAGCGTGTGTGTTTGGGAGCGAGCGTGTGTGTGTTTGGGAGCGTGCGTGTGTGTGTTTGGGAGCGTGCGTGTGTGTGTTTGGGAGCGTGCGTGTGTGTGTTTGGGAGCGTGCGTGCGTGTGTGTGTTTGGGAGCGTGCGTGCATATGAGTGTTTGGAAGCGTGCGCGTGTATGAGTGTTTGGAAGCGTGCGTGTGTATGCGTGTTTGGAAGCGTGTTTGGGAGCGTGCGCGTGTATGCGTGTTTGGGAGCATGCGTATGCGTGTTTGGGAGCGGGCGCATGCGTGTTTGGGAGCGTGCGTGTGCATGCGTGTTTGGGAGCGTGCGCGTGTATGCGTGTTTGGGAGTGTGCGTATGCGTGTTTGGGAGCGGGCGCATGCGTGTTTGGGAGCGTGCGCGTGAATGCGTGTTTGGGAGCGTGCGCGTGCATGGGAGCGTACGCGTGCATGCGTGTTTTGGAGCGTGCGCGTGCATGCATGTTTGGGAGCGTGCGCGCGTTTGGGAGCGAGCTTGTGTGCGCGTTTGGGAGCGAGCGTGTGTGCGCATTTGGGAGCGAGTGTGTGTGCGTTTGGGAGCGGCGCATGCGTGCGTGTTTGGGAGCGAACGTGTGCGTGTGTTTTTGGGAGCGTGTGCGTGCGTGTTTGGGTGCGTGCACCTGTGTGCGTGTTTGGGAGCGTCGCATGCGTGTGTGTTTGGGAGCGCACGCATGCATGTGTGTTTGGGAGCGGGCGTGTGTTTGGGAGCATGCGCATGCGTGCGTGTTTGGATGCGAGCATGTGTCAGTGTTTGGGAACGAGCATGTGTGTGTTTGGGAGTGTGAGCATGTGTGCGTGTTTGGGAGTGAGCGTGTGTGTATGTTTGGGGACGAGCAAAAATGGGAATGCAGACTATTATCTGAATGGCCATAAATTAGGAGAGAGGAATGTGCAACAAGACCTGGGTGTCCTTGTACACCAGTTACTCAAGGTAAGCATGCAGGTGTAGCAGGCGGCAAAGAAGGCAAATGGTATGTTGTGTAGCAAGAGAAAGAGCAGGCCCACTCAAGGACATGGAGGGAGTTATGCGTGGAACCACAAGAAGGGGGTGAAATCCTTATTGAGTACTTTGTATCGGTATTCACCAGGGAGGACGTGATGGATGTTGAGGTCAGGGATAGGTGTGTGAATGTTCTTGCCAACCTCATTATATTGAAGGAGGAAGTGTTGAATATCCTAAATTGCATTAAGGTAGACAAGTCCTCGGGGCCAGATGGGATCTATTCCAGGTTACTGCGGAGGCAAGGGGAAAAATAGCTGGAGCCTTACCAATCTGGGTTGCTGATAACTAATCTGGGTTGCTGATAACTAATCAGGGTTGCTGATTACTAGTTTGGGTTGCTGATAACTAATCAGGGTTGCTGATTTGGGTTGCTGATAACTAATCAGGGTTACTGATTACTAGTTTGGTTTGCTGATTACTAGTTTGGGTTGCTGATTACTAATCTGGGTTGCTGATTACTAATCTGGGTTGCTCATTACTAACCTGAGTTGATGATTGCTAGTATGGGTTGCTGATTACCAATCTGGGTTGCTCATTACTAACCTGAGTTGCTGAATACTAATAATCTGGGTTGCTGATTACTAGTTTGGGTGCTGATTACTAATTAGGGTGCTGATTACTAATTATGGTGCTGATTACTAGTTTGGGTTGCTGATTACTAGTTGGGTTGCTGATTACTAATCTGAGTTGCTGATCACTAGTATGGGTTGCTGATAACTAATCTGGGTTGCTGATTACCAATCTGGGTTGCTGATTACTACTCTGGGTTGCTGATTACTAGTTTGGGTGCTGATTACTAGTTTGGGTGCTGATTACTAATCTGAGTTGCTGATTACTAGTTTGGGTTGCTGATTACTAATCTGAGTTGCTGATTACTACTCTGGGTTGCTGATTACTACTCTGGGTTGCTGATTACTACTCTGGGTTGCTGATTACTAGTTTGGGATACAGTTTATGTGGGGTGATGGGGATACAGTTTATTTGGGATTATGGGGATACAGTTTATGTGGGGTGATGGGATTATGGGGATACAGTTTATGTGGGGTGATGGGATTATGGGGATACAGTTTATGTGGGGTGATGGGGATACAGTTTATTTGGGATTATGGGGATACAGTTTATTTGGGATTATGGGGATACAGTTTATTTGGGATTATGGGGATACAGTTTATGTGGGGAGATGGGATTATGGGGATACAGTTTATGTGGGGTGATGGGGATACAGTTTATTTGGGATTATGGGGATACAGTTTATTTGGGATTATGGGGATACAGTTTATTTGGGATTATGGGGATACAGTTTATGTGGGGAGATGGGATTATGGGGATACAGTTTATGTGGGGTGATGGGATTATGGGGATACAGTTTATGTGGGGAGATGGGATTATGGGGATACAGTTTATGTGGGGTGATGGGATTATGGGGATACAGTTTATGTGGGGTGATGGGATTATGGGGATACAGTTTATGTGGGGTGATGGGGCTACAGTTTATTTGGGATTATGGGGATACAGTTTATGTAGGATTATGGGGATACAGTTTATGTGGGGTGATGGGATTATGGGGATACCATTTATGTGGGGTGATGGGATTATGGGGATACAGCTTCAGTAGGGTTTTATAAAAAAATACATTTAGAGTTTTTTTTCCATGTCGGTGCAACATCGAGGGCCGAAGGGCCTGTACTGCGCTGTATCGTTCTATGGTCTATGAGTACCAAATTATTTATTTCCAATTAAGGGGCAATTTAGCGTCTTGAATCCACCTACTCTGCACATCTTTGGGTTGTGGGGGTGAGACCCACACAGACACGGGGAGAATGTGCAAACTCCGCACAGACAGTGATCTGAGCCGGGTTCGAACCCGGATCCTCAGTGCTGTGAGGCAGCAGTGCTAACCACTGCGCCATCGTGCAGCCCCGGCTGTTCTTTCAGCGGACCGGTGTAGATGCGATGGGCCGAATGGCTTCTTGCGCGGTAGGAATTCTACGATTACTAGTCAGGCTGCTGATTACTAGTCTAGTCTGGGTTGCTGGTCACTGGTCTGGCTTGCTGGTTACTAGTCCAGAATGCTGATTACTAGTCTAGTTGAACCATTCTGCTACAGGCTTTGTGCTTCCTTTATTTTGTTGCTCGGTGTGTGCTATACAATGTGCTTTTGACACCAATCTCCATCCCATGCTTCGTACAGACCTCTCCATCCCATGCCAGGATTGAGGAATCTGCGGTGATTTCTGACTGGACTATGGCCAGGTGATGTGTTGTTGGATTTCCTGTTCAGAGGAATCTGCTGTCAGGACCGATATTAATGTCAGGAGATTTTTGCTGTTTCTGTCTCCACAGATATCCCAGAGATACCTGAAAGTATTAAATTCTGCAAGTCTTTGGAAATAGCTGATTTCAGTGGGAATCCCCTCTCCAGGTACAGTAACAATGCTTAGAGGCACAAGTTGTAGGAACATCGGAATTAGGAGCATAAGGAGGCAATTCAGCCCCTCCAGCCTGCTCCGCCATTCAGTCAGATCATGGCTGATCGCTTCTGGGTCTCAACTCCACCTCCAAATCAGGAGTGTGATGGAATACTCTGTATTTGGTTGGGTGAGTGGAGCTGGTTTAGGTCAGTTAGACAGCTGGCTTGTAATGCAGAACAAGGCCAGCAGCGAAGGTTCAATTCCCGTCTCAGCTTACCCAAACAGGCACAGGAATGTGGCGACTGGGGGCGTTTCACAGTTACTTGATAACGTGGCAATAAAAGATTATTATTATTATTAATATTATTAAGAATGCTGGAGCAAGTCAGCACCATCCAGGACAAAGCAGCCCCGCTTGATTGCTCCCCCTTCCACAAACATTCAAACCCTCCACCACCGACGCACAGTGGCAGCCGTGTGTACCATCTACAAGATACACTGCAGCAACTCACCAAGGCTCCTTAGACAACACCTTCCAAACGATCAACTGTTATTATCTAGAACAGGGGTGGGCAAACTACGGCCCGCGGGCCGCATGCGGCCCGCCAAAG
>NC_052150.1:232045224-232094441 GCF_902713615.1 Scyliorhinus canicula | reverse complement strand
GGCTGGGTTTGCCCTGTCCCTTGGGTGGTGAGTTTCCTGGCTGGATTAGCCCTGTCCTGTGGGTGTGTGAGTTTCCTGGCTGGGTTAGCCCTGAACTATGGGTGTGAGTTTTCTGGGCTGGTTAGCCCCGAACTGTGGGTGTGAGTTTCCTGGGCTGGGTTGCCCTGTCCTGTGGGTGTGGGTTTCCTGGGCTGGGTTAGCCCTGAACTATGGGTGTGGAGTTTCCTGGGCTGGGTTAGCCCCGAACCTGTGGGTGTAGTTTCCTGGGCTGGGTTAGCCCTGTCCTGTGGGTGTGAGTTTCCTGGGCTGGGTTAGCCCCGAACTGTGGGGTGTGAGTTTCCTGGGCTGGGTTAGCCCTGTCCTGTGGGTGTGAGTTTCCTGGGCTGGGTTAGCCCTGTCCTGTGGGTGTGAGTTTCCTGGGCTGGGTTAGCCCTGTCCTGTGGGTGTGAGTTTCCTGGGCTGGGTTAGCCCTGTCCTGTGGGTGTGAGTTTCCTGGGCTGGGTTAGCCCTGTCCTGTGGGTGTGAGTTTCCTGGGCTGGGTTAGCCCTGTCCTGTATGTGTGAGTTTCCTGGGCTGGGTTAGCCCCGAACTGTGGGTGTGAGTTTCCTGGGCTGGGTTAGCCCCGAACTGTGGGTGTGAGTTTCCTGGGCTGGGTTTGCCCCGTCCTGTGGGTGTGAGTTTCCTGGGCTGGGTTAGCCCCGAACTGTGGGTGTGATTTTCCCGGGCTGGGTTAGCCCCGAACTGTGGGTGTGATTTTCCTGGGCTGGGTTTGCCCTGTCCATCGGGGCTGCAGTCTCTGAAGGGGCCCCTTGTTGATCGACAGGCTGTCCACTGGTGGAGGATTTCTGCTCACACTTGTGCAGCCTGTTCTGGGCAGACCATGATTCCCTGTGTCGCACTTTGACCAGATTTTGCCCAGTTCCTTGCTGTGTCTCAATATTGTTTCCTGAAGTGGGTACCTGGAACTGAAGGCTGGTGGTTGTTAGCTTCAGCACTCTCCCTGTTCGAGAGCTCGAAATTCAGGTTTCTGTGCAGCTAATCTGCCAGCTCTGGCACTGGGAATATATTACTGTGTGAGTTAATGAGGCGTGGATAATGATTCCATTCTGCACTCCTCAATGGATGTATCAGCAAGGAGACGTTTCTGATTTCCATTCTTGGCACATACTGAATGAGGTGTGAGACAAGCCAATGAGCACGGCCCAGATCCAACACTTCATGCAGAGTGGGCCTTCTTTTCAACTCGCCAATCCGGCCTTCCAGCTGCTCCCAGTGGAATTTGCTAACAGCCGACCTTTTCCTCAACTCCATTTAGCCGTTTTGATCAATATTCCTCAATGTGCTTTCTGAACAAAAACTGTCCATCTTAGTCTTGTGAGCTTCAATCATTCGAGCAGCCAGGGGGAGGGCGAGTGTTCCACATTTCTACAGCCCATTGTGTGAACAAGCGCTTCCTGACTTCACTGTAGAATGGTCTCGCTTAAATTTTAAGATTATTTCACTTGTTCTGGATTCTTTCTGATTTGTTGGCCCCATATATCAGGTTGGCAAATAGAACATAAAATATACAGTGCAGAAGGAGGCCATTCAGCCCATCGAGTCTGCACTGACCCACTTAAGCCCTCACTTCCACCCTATCCCCGTAACCCAATAACCCCTCCCAACCTTTTTGGTCATTAAGGGCAATTTATCATGTCCAATCCACCTAACCTGCACGTCTTTGGACTGTGGGAGGAAACCGGAGCACCCGGAGGAAACCCACGCAGACACGGGGAGGATGTGCAGACCCCGCACAGACAGTAACCCAAGCCGGGAATCGAACCTGGGACCCTGGCGCTGTGAAGCCACAATGCTATCCACTTGTGCTACTGTGCTGCCCAATAAAATTGAGGTGCTAATGCCCTTGATTTGTGTGAATAATGAAGCGCCTGAAGGGGCTGAATGGCCTGCTCCTATGAATGATTGTTCAGGCTGGAGGAACAGGGTGGAATGATTGAAGGAGTTGGACCGGCTGCGATTGACTGGAACAGAGGACTGAGATTGAGCATGTTCTAGGGCAGGGGTGGGCAAACTTCTCCGTGCAAGGGCCACATTCAGAAATTCACAATTTTAAAGGGCCGCATAGTATATTAAGTAAAATAATTAATATTTAAAATAGCCAAAATAAAAGGTTTTTAAAGAGAAAAAAAGCAATTAATTTTTATTAATTAATATTTTAAAGTAGAAACTTCACATGAAACACATGTTGTGCCGAGCAATGATCACCCTACTCAAGTCAACGTATCCACCCTATACCAGTAACCCAACAGCCCCCCCATTAACGTTAAAATTAAAAAACAAAATTTAAAAATAAAAATAAAAATTTTTAAAAATTTTTTTAATTTTTTTTATGACTTGATCTTGGTGGGCCGCATAAAGACCTTTGGCGGGTCGCATGCGGCCCGCGGGCCGTAGTTTGCCCACCCCTGTTCTAGGGTGACACTTCTGAGTTTGTGACATTCTTCAGAGCAAATAGTTTTGGAGGGGTGAGCATAACACTTTCAACTTAAAACATCTCTGTGTGTGTGAGGGGGGCAGTTTGGGCCAGTTGAGGGAGGTGTCTGATGATTAAGGAGGATGAGAATGTGAGAGTACAGAATGGCAATAGGTAACTGGAGGAGGGGGTGAACTACAAGATTGGAGGAGACGAGAGAGGAAGATGGAGGGAGAGGATGCAGAATGGTTTGTAAATTGCACAAGGAAGACCAGCTTTCTATTTGTACAGTACTCCCTCCTTCCGAGTACACTCACACCCCTTTCTATTTCTATGTCTTCCAGCCTTTCTTCAGATTGTTAAACTTGCGGAAGCTGGGACTTAGTGACAATGAGATCCAGAGGCTGCCTCCAGAGGTCGCTAACTTCATGCAGCTTGTTGAGCTCGACATCTCTCGCAATGGTGAGTTTGTGTGCGCGCGTATGTTTGGGAGCATGCGTGCGTGTTTGGGAGCGTGCGAACGCATGTGTTTGTTTGGGAGGGCGCGTGTGTGTGTTTGGGAGCATGCATGCGCGCGCGTGCTTTGTGTTTGGGAGCATGTGTGCGCATGTGTGTTTGGGAGCGTGCATGTGTGTGTTTGGAAGCATATGCGCGCGGGAGCGTGTGCATGCTTGTGTGTTTGGGAGCGAGCGTGTGTGTGTTTGGGAGCGAGCGTGTGTGTGTTGGGAGCGTGCGTGTGTGTGTTTGGGAGCGAGCGTGTGTGTTTGGGAGCGAGCGTGTGTGTTTGGGAGCGAGCGTGTGTGTTTGGGAGCGAGCGTGTGTGTTTGGGAGCGAGCGTGTGTGTGTTTGGGAGCGTGCGTGTGTGTTTGGGAGCGAGCGTGTGTGTGTTTGGGAGCGAGCGTGTGTGTTTGGGAGCGAGTGTGTGTTTGGGAGCGTGCGTGTGTGTGTTTGGGAGCGTGCGTGCATATGAGTGTTTGGAAGCGTGCGCGTGTATGAGTGTTTGGAAGCGTGCGTGTTGGAAGCGTGTTTGGGAGCGTGCACGTGTGTGTTTGGGAGCGAGCGTGTGTGTGTTTGGGAGCGAGCGTGTGTGTGTTTGGGAGCGAGCGTGTGTGTGTTTGGGAGCGAGCGTGTGTGTGTTTGGGA
This sequence comes from Scyliorhinus canicula, assembly GCF_902713615.1. Classification (NCBI taxonomy): domain Eukaryota; kingdom Metazoa; phylum Chordata; class Chondrichthyes; order Carcharhiniformes; family Scyliorhinidae; genus Scyliorhinus; species Scyliorhinus canicula. The sequence goes on along the minus strand of NC_052150.1, from coordinate 232,090,825 downwards.
GCGTGCGTGTGTGTGTTTGGGAGCGAGCGTGTGTGTTTGGGAGCGAGCGTGTGTGTTTGGGAGCGAGCGTGTGTGTTTGGGAGCGAGCGTGTGTGTTTGGGAGCGAGCGTGTGTGTGTTTGGGAGCGTGCGTGTGTGTGTTTGGGAGCGAGCGTGTGTGTGTTTGGGAGCGAGCGTGTGTGTTTGGGAGCGAGTGTGTGTTTGGGAGCGTGCGTGTGTGTGTTTGGGAGCGTGCGTGCATATGAGTGTTTGGAAGCGTGCGCGTGTATGAGTGTTTGGAAGCGTGCGTGTTTGGAAGCGTGTTTGGGAGCGTGCACGTGTGTGTTTGGGAGCGAGCGTGTGTGTGTTTGGGAGCGAGCGTGTGTGTGTTTGGGAGCGAGCGTGTGTGTGTTTGGGAGCGAGCGTGTGTGTGTTTGGGAGCGAGCGTGTGTGTGTTTGGGAGCGAGCGTGTGTGTTTGGGAGCGAGCGTGTGTTTGGGAGCGTGCGTGTGTGTGTTTGGGAGCGTGCGTGTGTGTGTTTGGGAGCGTGCGTGTGTGTGTGTTTGGGAGCGTGCGCGTGTATGAGTGTTTGGAAGCGTGCGCGTGTATGAGTGTTTGGAAGCGTGCGTATGCGTGTTTGGAAGCGTGTTTGGGAGCGTGCGTGTGTATGCGTGTTTGGGAGCGTGCGTATGCGTGTTTGGGAGCGGGCGCATGCGTGTTTGGGAGCGTGCGCGTGCATGCGTGTTTGGGAGCGTGCGCGTGCATGCGTGTTTGGGAGCGTGCGCGTGCATGCGTGTTTTGGAGCGCGTGCATGCATGTTTGGGAGCGTGCGCGTGCGTGCGTTTGGGAGCCAGCTTGTGTGCGCGTTTGGGAGCGAGCGTGTGTGCACGTTTGGGAGCGTGAGTGTGTGTGCGTTTGGGAGCGGCGCATGCGTGCGTGTTTGGGAGTGAACGTGTGCGTGTGTGTTTGGGAGCGTGTGTGTGCGTGTTTGGGTGCGTGCACCTGTGTGCGTGTTTGGGAGCGTCGCATGCATGTGTGTTTGGGAGCGCGCGCATGCATGTGTGTTTGGGAGCGGGCGTGTGTTTGGGAGCATGCGCATGCGTGCGTGTTTGGATGCGAGCATGTGTCAGTGTTTGGGAACGAGCATGTGTGTGTTTGGGAGTGTGCGCATGTGTGCGTGTTTGGGAGTGAGCGTGTGTGTATGTTTGGGGACGAGCAAAAATGGGAATGCAGACTATTATCTGAATGGCCATAAATTAGGAGAGAGGAATGTGCAACAAGACCTGGGTGTCCTTGTACACCAGTTACTCAAGGTAAGCATGCAGGTGTAGCAGGCGGCAAAGAAGGCAAATGGTATGTTGTGTAGCAAGAGAAAGAGCAGGCCCACTCAAGGACATGGAGGGAGTTATGCGTGGAACCACAAGAAGGGGGTGAAATCCTTATTGAGTACTTTGTATCGGTATTCACCAGGGAGGACGTGATGGATGTTGAGGTCAGGGATAGGTGTGTGAATGTTCTTGCCAACCTCATTATATTGAAGGAGGAAGTGTTGAATATCCTAAATTGCATTAAGGTAGACAAGTCCCCGGGGCCAGATGGGATCTATTCCAGGTTACTGCGGAGGCAAGGGGAAAAATAGCTGGAGCCTTACCAATCTGGGTTGCTGATTACTAATCTGGGTTGCTGATTACTAGTTTGGGTTGCTGATTATTAATCTGAGTTGCTGATAACTAATCTGGGTTGCTGATAACTAATCTGGGTTGCTGATTACTAGTTTGGGTTGCTGATAACTAATCAGGGTTGCTGATTTGAGTTGCTGATAACTAATCAGGGTTACTGATTACTAGTTTGGGTTGCTGATTACTAGTTTGGGTTGCTGATTACTAATCTGGGTTGCTGATTACCAATCTGGGTTGCTCATTACTAACCTGAGTTGATGATTGCTAGTATGGGTTGCTGATTACCAATCTGGGTTGCTCATTACTAACCTGAGTTGCTGAATACTAATAATCTGGGTTGCTGATTACTAGTTTGGGTGCTGATTACTAATTAGGGTGCTGATTACTAATTATGGTGCTGATTACTAGTTTGGGTTGCTGATTACTAGTTGGGTTGCTGATTACTAATCTGAGTTGCTGATCACTAGTATGGGTTGCTGATAACTAATCTGGGTTGCTGATTACCAATCTGGGTTGCTGATTACCACTCTGGGTTGCTGATTACTACTCTGGGTTGCTGATTACTAGTTTGGGTGCTGATTACTAGTTTGGGTGCTGATTACTAATCTGAGTTGCTGATTACTAGTTTGGGTTGCTGATTACTAATCTGAGTTGCTGATTACTACTCTGGGTTGCTGATTACTAATCTGAGTTGCTGATTACTACTCTGGGTTGCTGATTACTACTCTGGGTTGCTGATTACTAGTTTGGGATACAGTTTATGTGGGGTGATGGGGATACAGTTTATTTGGGATTATGGGGATACAGTTTATGTGGGGTGATGGGATTATGGGGATACAGTTTATGTGGGGTGATGGGGATACAGTTTATTTGGGATTATGGGGATACAGTTTATTTGGGATTATGGGGATACAGTTTATGTGGGGAGATGGGGATACAGTTTATTTGGGATTATGGGGATACAGTTTATTTGGGATTATGGGGATACAGTTTATTTGGGATTATGGGGATACAGTTTATGTGGGGAGATGGGGATACAGTTTATTTGGGATTATGGGGATACAGTTTATTTGGGATTATGGGGATACAGTTTATGTGGGGAGATGGGATTATGGGGATACAGTTTATTTGGGATTATGGGGATACAGTTTATGTGGGGTGATGGGATTATGGGGATACAGTTTATTTGGGATTATGGGGATACAGTTTATGTGGGGTGATGGGATTATGGGGATACAGTTTATTTGGGATTATGGGGATACAGTTTATTTGGGATTATGGGGATACAGTTTATGTGGGGAGATGGGGATACAGTTTATTTGGGACTATGGGGATACAGTTTATGTGGGGAGATGGGATTATGGGGATACAGTTTATGTGGGGTGATGGGATTATGGGGATACAGTTTATGTGGGGTGATGGGATTATGGGGATACAGTTTATGTGGGTGATGGGGCTACAGTTTATTTGGGATTATGGGGATACGGTTTATGTAGGATTATGGGGATACAGTTTATGTGGGGTGATGGGATTATGGGGATACCATTTATGTGGGGTGATGGGATTATGGGGATACAGCTTCAATAGGGTTTTATAAAAAAATACATTTAGAGTTTTTTTTCCATGTCGGTGCAACATCGAGGGCCGAAGGGCCTGTACTGCGCTGTATCGTTCTATGGTCTATGAGTACCAAATTATTTCTTTCCAATTAAGGAGCAATTTAGCGTGGTGAATCCACCTACTCTGCACATCTTTGGGTTGTGGGGGTGAGACCCACACAGACACGGGGAGAATGTGCAAACTCCGCACAGACAGTGATCTGAGCCGGGTTCGAACCCGGATCCTCAGTGCTGTGAGGCAGCAGTGCTAACCACTGCGCCATCGTGCAGCCCCGGCTGTTCTTTCAGCGGACCGGTGTAGATGCGATGGGCCGAATGGCTTCCTGCGCGGTAGGAATTCTACGATTACTAGTCAGGCTGCTGATTACTAGTCTAGTCTGGGTTGCTGGTCACTGGTCTGGCTTGCTGGTTACTAGTCCAGAATGCTGATTACTAGTCTAGTTGAACCATTCTGCTACAGGCTTTGTGCTTCCTTTATTTTGTTGCTCGGTGTGTGCTATACAATGTGCTTTTGTCACCAATCTCCATCCCATGCTTCGTACAGACCTCTCCATCCCATGCCAGGATTGAGGAATCTGCGGTGATTTCTGACTGGACCATGGCCAGGTGATGTGTTGTTGGATTTCCTGTTCAGAGGAATCTGTTGTCAGGACCGATATTAATGTCAGGAGATTTTTGCTGTTTCTGTCTCCACAGATATCCCAGAGATACCTGAAAGTATTAAATTCTGCAAGTCTTTGGAAATAGCTGATTTCAGTGGGAATCCCCTCTCCAGGTACAGTAACAATGCTTAGAGGCACAAGTTGTAGGAACATCAGAATTAGGAGCATAAGGAGGCAATTCAGCCCCTCCAGCCTGCTCCGCCATTCAGTCAGATCATGGCTGATCGCTTCTAGGTCTCAACTCCACCTCCAAATCAGGAGTGTGATGGAATACTCTGTATTTGGTTGGGTGAGTGGAGCTGGTTTAGGTCAGTTAGACAGCTGGCTTGTAATGCAGAACAAGGCCAGCAGCGAAGGTTCAATTCCCGTCTCAGCTTACCCAAACAGGCACAGGAATGTGGCGACTGGGGGCTTTTCACAGTTACTTGATAACGTGGCAATAAAAGATTATTATTATTATTAATATTATTAAGAATGCTGGAGCAAGTCAGCACCATCCAGGACAAAGCAGCCCCGCTTGATTGGTCCTCCTTCCACAAACATTCAAACCCTCCACCACCGACGCACAGTGGCAGCCGTGTGTACCATCTACAAGATGCACTGCAGCAACTCACCAAGGCTCCTTAGACAACACCTTCCAAACGATCAACTGTTATTATCTAGAAGGACAAGAGCAGCAGATACCTGGGAACCCCACCACCTGGAAGTTCCCCACCCAGTCACTCACCACCCTGACTGGGAAATATATCGGCCGTTCCTTCACTGTCACTGGGACAACGTCCTGGGACTCCCTCCCTTACAGCACAGTGGATATCCCTGTACCTCGCGTACTGCAGTGGTTCAGGAAGTCAGCTGAGCAGGGATAAATGCTAGCCTAGTCAGCAATTCCCTCGCCCCGATAAAATAATTAAGACCATAAGACATAGGAGCAGAGTTAGGCCACTCGGCCCCTCGAATCCGCTCCGCCATTCAATCATGGCTGATATTTTCTCATCCCCATTCTCCTGCCTTCTCCCCATAACCCTTGATCCCTTTATGAATAAAAAAAAAAGAAATTATCTAGCGAAAGCTGGTGTGGATAACAGACTGAAGTGGGACGGTGAAGGGAGAAATCAATAAGATGTAGAAACAGAAGTAGGACATTCGACTCATCGAGTCTGCTCCGCCATTTAAAGAGATTATGTCCAATTTGATCTGATAATCCTCAACTGCACTTTCCTGCCGTACGTAACTCCAGAACCCTTTACTCCTGATTGATTAACAATCTGTGTCTCTCAAGCCTTGAACATAGTTGAAGACCTGGTCTCGACAGCTCTCTGCAGTAAGGAATTCCACAGATTCACTGTCCCCCTGAGAGAAGAAATTCCTCCTCATCTGGTCACCTCATTTTACTGACTCTTATAGAATGAGGGGAATGTTGACCCAGGTGGGGGACTGGCCCCAGCAGTAAATGTCAAAGCTTTGTTGACACTGCAACCTATCAGGGGTCTCCAGGAGTCCAGGCTTGTCTGACAATGACACCAAAGTAGACTGCTGGGCATGCCTCACTGTGCATAATCCAGGTTTGCCTCGCTGTTCACTGCCTCCTCCGCTAAATCCATCTCTGCGTGCCCCCCCCCCCCCCCCCCCCGCCCCGTCTGCCTCCTGCCCCCTGCCGCCCCGTCTGCCTCCTGCCCCCCCGCCCCGTCTGCCTCCTGCCCCCCCCCCCCGCCCCGTCTGCCTCCTCCCCCCCCCCCCCCCCCCCCCCCCCCGTCCCGTCTGCCTCCTGCCCCCCCCCGCCCTGTCTGCCTCCTGCCCCCCCCCCCCCCCCGCCCCGTCTGCCTCCTGCCCCCCCCCCCCCCGCCCCGTCTGCCCCCTGCCCCCCCCCGCCCCGTCTGCCTCCTGCCCCCCGCCGCCCCCCGCCATCACAGAGCCCCTCTCACATGTTCACGTTGTCTCTTGCAGGCTGCCGGATGGATTCACTCAGTTACGGATCCTTGCCCATCTCTCCCTCAATGATGTCTCCCTACAGGCTCTGCCGAATGATATTGGCAAGTAAGTGAATCGTGTCCAGTGGTGGCAGAAACAATTTACAACCTGACTAATTGACAATGGACTGGGTTAAACCGAGACGGGACAGGGGCTACTCGGCAGCTGAAATGTCTATCTTTGTTTCTTTGAATGCGTTCAATTTGGTTTCCCTTTCTGTTCCTTTGTAGCTTAGCCAACCTGGTGACACTGGAACTTCGAGAAAACCTGCTGAAGACACTGCCAACGTGAGTAGCTATGGTATAACCTGTCCCTTCGCTGTTTTGTTTTCTCTGTAAAGTCACTGGTGTACAAAATTATGAGGGGAAGAGTTCGGGTTGAGGATTTTTTGAAGGGGTGACCAAAGTACTGGTCAGGGGAATGTCTGTGGATGTCGTTTATATGGACTTCCAGAAGGCATTTGATAAAGTCTCACAGGAGAGGCTGTTAGCGAAGCTGGAAGCCCACGGAGTTGAGGGCAAATTATTGATCTGGTTAGGAAACTGGTTGAATGGCAGGTGATAGAAAGTGGGGATAATGGGTAATTACTCTAATTGGCACAGGTTGACAGTGGGGCACCACGGGGATATGTCTTGGGGCCTCAATTCCAAACTATTCATTCAGGACTTGGGTGATGTCTTCCAATACCAGGTTAAAGTCCAACAGGTTTATTTGGAATCACTAGCTTTCGGAGCGTGACTCCTTCATCAGGTGAGTGTTCTTCTAGCTAGTGACTCCAAACAAACCTGTTGGACTTTAACCTGGTGTTGGAAGACTTACTACTGTGCGCACCCCATCCAACGCCGGCATCATCACATCATGGCTTGGATGATGAAAGTCCAATATCCAAATTCGCTAGTGATACATTGTAAACAGCTTGGATGGAATTTAATGTGAGCAAGTGTGAGGTTCTCCATTTTGAACCAAGAAAGGATAAAGCACAGCACTTTCTAAATGGAAATAGGGTAGTGGATGTCCAAATAGACTTGGGGTTCAGGGGCACAGATCCTTAAAATGCCAGGAACAAATGCAAAAACCTCGATGGGGATCAAAGGATATGGGGGAAAGTGAGATTAGGCTATTCATAGAATAGAATTCCTACGGTGTAGAAGGAGGCCGTTCGGTCCATCGAGTCTGCACCGGCCCTTTTAACGGGCACTCTACCCCTATCCGTTCACCTAATCACCCCTCCCTACTCCCATAACCCTATAACCTAACCTGCACATCCCTGCACACTGAGGGCAATTTATCATGACCAATCCACCTAACCTGTACACCTCCGGACTGTGGGAGGAAACCAGAGCATCCGGAGGAAACCCACGCAGACATGGAGAGAATGTGCAGACTCCGCACAGACAGTGACTCAATCGGGAATTGAACCTGGGACCCTGGTGCTGTGAGGCAGCAGTGCTAACCACTGTCCCACCGTGCCGCACAAATGAGTTGGATAATCAGCCATGATCATAATGAATGGCGGAACAGGCTCGATGGGCCGAATGGCCTCCTCCTGCTCCTATCTTCTATGTTTCTATGAAAAATAATCAGAAAGGCTAATGGAATGCCAGCCTTTATATCTATGAAAATGAAAATCGCTTATTGTCACGAGTAGGCTTCAATGAAGTTACTGTGAAAAGCCCCTAGTCGCCACATTCTGGCGCCTGTTCGGGGAGGCTGGTACTAGAGGATTGGAAAATAAAGATACAGGTTATGCTGCAGCTTTACAAAACTCTGGTTAAACCCCACTGGGAGTCACTGTGAGCAGCTCTGGCACCACACCTTGGGAAGGATATTTTGGCCTTGGAGTTAGAGCAATGCAGGTTTACAAAAATGAGACCTGGATTACAGGGGTTGAGTTACGAGGAGGAATTACTCAAATTAGACCTGTTTTTGCTAGAATTTAGACAGTTGAGGTATGATCCGGTCAAAGTATTCGAGATATTAACCGGGAAAGACAGGGTAAATAAAGATAAACTATTTCCACTGGGTTTGAGATTCTAAATCTAGGGGGCATATTCTAAAGATTGGGGCCAGACCGTTCAGGAGAGATGTCAGGAAGAACAGGTATATGGAGTTAAGTCACAGATCAGCCTCGACCTCACTGAATGATGGGACAGGCTCGAGGGGCTGAATGGCCTACTGTTCTTAGGTACTCCTGCCAAAGTACATCACCTCACATTTTTCAAGGTTAAATTCCATCTACCACTGATCTGCCCATCTGACCAATCCGTCTGTATACTCCTGTAACCTAACTCCTTCTACACTGACAACCACCCAGCCAATCTGCGTGTCATCTGCAAACTTACTTATCTTCTAGAACATAGAACATTACAGCGCAGTACAGGCCCTTCGGCCCTCGATGTTGCGCCGACCTGTGAAACCAATCTAAAGCCCATCTACACTATTCCATTATCATCCATATGCCTATCCAATGACCATTTAAATGCCCTTAGTGTTGGCGAGTCCAACAGGCAGGGCATTCCGCGCCCTTACTACTCTCTGAGTAAAGAACCTACCTCTGACATCTGTCCTATATCTATCTCCCCTCAATTTAAAGCTATGTCCCCTTGTGCTAGACATCAGTATGCGGGGACATTGATCTGCCTGCAGTATGCGGGGACATTGATCAGCCTGCAGTATGCGGGGACATTGATCAGCCTGCAGTATGCGGGGACATTGATCTGCCTGCAGTATGCGGGGACATTGATCTGTCTGCAGTATGCGGGGACATTGATCTGCCTGCAGTATGCGGGGACATTGATCTGCCTGCAGTATGCGGGGGCATTGATCTGCCTGCAGTATGCGGGGGCATTGATCTGCCTGCAGTATGCGGGGACATTGAGCTGCCTGCAGTATGCGGGGGCATTGATCTGCCTGCAGTATGCGGGGACATTGAGCTGCCTGCAGTATGCGGGGACATTGATCAGCCTGCAGTATGCTGGGACATTGATCTGCCTGCAGTATGCTGGGGCAATGACCTCTGAACCAAGACAGATTCACTCAGCTTTTACCTCGGTTCTGTTTGTTGGATCTTTCTGTGCAGCCATTGGCTGCTGTATTGGCCTGCGTAACGAAAGTTCCAGCTCTCCGACGGGTCCTGTCTGGGGCTCCTGGCTCCCGGCCCCCGGACGGGTCCTGTCTGCGGCTCTCAGCTCCTGGACGGGTCCTATCTGGGGGTCTTGTTTGGGGCTCCCGGGCCCCGGACGGGTCCTGTCTGGCGGTTCCTGTCTGGGGGGTCCCCTGTTCTGGGGGTCTCTGTCCTGGGGGGGGGTCTGTCCTGGGGGGGGGGGTCTGTCCTGGGGGGGGTGGTCTGTCCTGGGGGGGGGGGGGTCTCTGTCCTTGGGGGTCCCTGTCTGGGGGGGGGGGGGGGGGGGTCCCTGTCTGGGGGGGGGGGGGGTGTCCCTGTCTGGGGGGGGGGGGGGTGTCCCTGTCTGGGGGGGGGTCCCTGTCTGGGGGCGATCCCTATCTGGGGGGGTCCCTGTCTGAGGGTCCTGTCTGGGGGTCTCTGTCTTGGGGTCCCTGTCTGGGGGGGGGGGGGGGGGTCCCTGTCTGGGGGGGCTCCCTGTCTGGGGCTCCCTGTCTGGGGCTCCCTGTCTGGGACTCCCTGTCTGGGGGGGGAGTCCCTGTCTGAGGGGCTCCCTGTCTGAGGGGCTCCCTGTCTGGGGGGGTCCCTGTCTGAGGGGGGGTCCCTGTCTGAGGGGGGGGTCCCTGTCTGAGGGGGGGGGTCCCTGTCTGAGGGGGGGGTCCCTGTCTGAGGGGGGGGTCCCTGTCTGAGGGGGGCGGTCCCTGTCTGAGGGGGGGGGGTCCCTGTCTGAGGGGGTGGGTCCCTGTCTGAGGGGGGGGTCCCTGTCTGAGGGGGGGGTCCCTGTCTGAGGGGGTGGGTCCCTGTCTGGGGCTCCCTGTCTGGGGGGGTCCCTGTCTGAGGGGGGGGGGGGGGTGTCCCTGTCCGGGGGGGTGGGCCTCCCTGTCGGGGGCGGGGGTCCCCTGTCGGGCGGGGGGGGGGGGTCCCTGTCTGGGGCTCAGGTCCCTGTCTTTGGGGGGGGGGGCTGTCGGTTGGGTCCCTGTCGGTTGGGGGGCCCCTGTCTGGGGGTCCCTGTCGTGTTGGGGGGGGGGGGGGGGGTCGTGTCTGGGGTCTGGATTAGTTACCAGTGTTGTGTTTTTCCTGCAGGTCCCTGTCTTTCCTGGTGAAACTGGAGGAGTTGGATCTCGGCAGCAATGAACTGGAAGTGCTGGTAAAGAATCAGTTTGCTGCAATATTTCAGCATCTCTCTATTCAGGCCATAAGACGGAGGAGCAGAAGTAGGCCATTCGGCCCATTGAGACCCTCATCCATTTATTGAAAGCATGACTGATCTAATATAATCCTCAATTCCACTTTCCCGCCTTATCCCCGTAACCTTCTATTCCCTCACTGATTCGAAGATGTCTCTCTCAGCCTTGAACATACTTAACAACCCAGCCTCTACAGCCCTCTGCGGTAAAGAATTCCACTGCCCTCTGAGACAATCTTTTTGAACTGCTGCAGTGGTATAGGTCCACCCACTGTGCTGTTAGGGAGGGAGTTCCAGGATGTTGCGACAGTGAAGGAACGATGATATATTTCCCAGTCAGGGTGGTGAGTGACTTGGAGGGGAACCTCCAGGTGGTGGGGTTCCCAGGTATCTGCTGCCCTTGTCCTTCTAGATGGTAGTGATCGTGGGTTTGGAAGGTGCTGTCTGAGGAACATTGGTGAATCCCTGCAGTGTATCTTGTAGATGGTACACACGGCTGCCACTGTGCGTCGGTGGTGGAGGGTTTGAATGTTTGTGGAAGGGGAGCAATCAAGCGGGGCTGCTTTGTCCTGGATGGTGTCGAGCTTCTTGAGTGTTGTTGGAGTTACACTCATCCAGGCAAGTGGAGAGTATTCCATCACACTCCTGACTTGTGCCTTGTAGATGGTGGGCAGGCTTTGGTGGGGGGTCAGGAGGTGAGTTACTCACTGGAGGATTCCGAGCCCTTGACCTGCTCTTGTAGCCCCTCTCTCTTCCTTTTCATATATTTAAAGAAGCTCTTGCTGTTGGTTTTTATATCACTTGCTAGTTAATCTTAGTTTATCCTTTTCCGCTTGATCATTACTTTTTGGTCATTTTATGTTGGTTTTAGAAAACTTTCCCAATCCTTTGCCTTACCACAAACTTTGCCACGTTCTTTTTTTTTCCAGTTTAATATTACCCTTAACTTCCCTGGTTAATCGTCATTGTTTTATCCCCTTCCCAGAATCCTTTTCCTCTTTGTTTGGAGTCATGAAGCATTTTCAGAAACATCTGCTATTGCTGATCAACCGTCTTTTCTGTTAAAGTCCTTTCCCAGCCCACTCTGCCCCCGTTCCTTTATAATTACCCTTATTTAAGTTGAGCACATTTGTTTCTGACCCAAGTTTCTCGTTAAATTCTGCCACCTAATGTTCACTCTGGTAACACACACACAGTCTACGTTTAATATGCAGTCTGTTATTTTTTAAAAAAATCACTAAGGGCAGCACGGTAGCACAGTGGTTAGCACTGTTGCTTCACAGCGACAGGTTCGATTCCCGGCTTGGGTCACTGTCTGTGCGGAATCTGCACGTTCTCCCCGTGTCTGCGTGGGTTTCCTCCGGGTGCTCCGGTTTTCTCCCACGTCCCGAAAGACGTGCTGCTAGGTGAATTGGACATTCTGAATTCTCCCTCTGTGTACCCGAACAGGCGCCGGAATGTGGCGACTAGGGGCTTTTCACAGTAACTTCATTGCAGTGTTAATGTAAGCCTGCTTGTGACACTAATAAAGATTATTATTGCTATTTTACTGCTGCCCTTTCGTGGCTAGTTCTTTAGTTGGGGATGACACAAGCTTGCATGCCATAGAGCTGAGCAATCCCACAACCAACAGATCAAACCTGAGCTCTGTGGTCATGTCTCATTAACTTTGCGAATGGTGACGGACAGTGGGGGGGGGGTGTTCCACAAACATCCCGTCCACAATTACGGGAATGTCCTGCTCATCGCAGCAAAAGACAAGCTGGAAGCCAACTTAAGCCTGAAATTCTCCCAGCCTCCAGCTGAGATCCTCAGCATCACAGGTTCTTTGTTCAATTCTGTAGCTCAGTAACTACAGTCCAGTCAGTCTAACTTTGGTTGCGGGGGGGGGGGGGGGGATCTTCTCAAAACAATAATCTGGGACAAAGTTACTGTTCACAAGGACAAATGCAGGTTAAATAAGGAAACCCAGAGTAGATTTGTTGAGGGAAAATCATGTTCAACTAACTTGCAAGAATTTTTTTAGAAGAGGCAACAGATGGGCAATGAGGAAATTGCTGTTGATGTGGTGTACATGAACTTTCAGAAGGCATTCGATACAGTGCCACACTGCCACCAGAGTGGATGTGGAGAGGATGTTTCCACTTGTAGGAAAAACTAGAAGCAGAGGACACCATCTCAGACGAAAGGGACGATCCTTTAAAACAGAGATGAGGAGGAATTTCTTCAGCCAGAGGGTGGTGAATCTGTGGAACTCTTTGCCGCAGAAGGCTGTGGAGGCCAAATCACTGAGTGTCTTTAAGACAGAGATAGATAGGTTCTTAATTAATAAGGGGATCAGGGGTTATGGGGAGAAGGCAGGACAATGGGGGTGAGAAAATATCAGCCATGGTTGAATGGTGGAGCAGACTCGATGGGTCGAGTGGCCTAATTCTGCCCTTATGTCTTATGGTCACACAACAAAGGAACAGTAGCTATAGGAATTGGCTGAATAATAAGAGAAGAAAGTTTGTTATGGAGTTCCCCAGGAGTCAGCATTGGGACCATTATTATATATGTTAATGACAGAATTTGAAGGTTTGGGGATGATACAAAACTCAGAGGCACTGTGAATCTTGAGGATGATAGTGTCGCACTTCAAAAGGGTACAGACAGGCTGGTGGAGTGGGATGACAAGTGGCAGACAAAGTTCAATTCAGTGAAATGTGAAGTGATGCATTTTGGTTGAAGGAAGATGGAGAGATTATAACGCTGCGTCAGAAAGGCAGCCAGCATAATTAAGGACCCCACGCACCCCGGACATACTCTCTTCCATCAGGAAAAAGTTACCAAAGTTTGAGGTCATGTACCAACCGCCTCAAGAACAGTTTTTTCCTCTACTGCCATCAGACTTTTGAATGGACCTACCTCGTATTAAGTTGATCTTTTCTCTGCACCTTGCTATAACTAACATTATATTCTGCAGTCTCTCCTTTCTCTGTGTACGGTAAGCGGTGTCTGTACAGCATGCAAGAAATAATACTTTTCACTGTATACTAATACAAGTGACAATAATAAATCAAATCAAACAATTCTAAAGATGGCGCAGGAGCAGAGGGAGCTGGGTGTGTCTGTGTAGAGATCATTGAGGGTGGCAGGACAGGTGGAGAGAGCAGTTAATAAAGCAGGTAGTAGTCAGGACTTTATTAATAGAGGCATAGAGTACAAGAGAAAGGGGCTACAGTTGAACTTGTATAAGTTATTAGTTTGACCTGTTAGGGAACGTTGTGTCCAGTTCTGGGTTCTGGGCACTGCAATGTAATGGCATTGGAGAGAGTGCAGAAAAGTTACACAAGAATGGTTTTGGGGATGAGAAACTTCAGTTGTGCAGACAGATTGAGAAGTTGGGAATGTTTTCTTGGAAAAGAGAAGGCTGAGAGGAGAACTGGTAGAGATATTTAAGATCATGAGGGGCCTGGGCTGAGTAGATGGGGAGAACCTGTCCTCACTTGTGAAAGAATCAAAAAGCAGAAGGCACAGATTGAACGTAATTGGTAACTTCACACACACACACAGAGTGGTTAGGGTCTGCAATGCCGTGCCTGAGAGTGGCATGGCACCGCAGCACAGTGGTTAGCACTGCTGCCTCACAGCACCAGGGACCCGGGTTCAATTCAGGCCTTCGGTTACTGTGTGGAGTTTGCATATTCTCCCCATGTCTGTGTGGGTTTCATAGAAACATAGAAAATAGGAGCAGGAGAAGGCCATTCGGCCCTTCAAGTCTGCTCCGCCATTTATTCTGATCATGGCTGATCATCAAGTTCAATACCCTGATCCCACCTTCCCCCATTTGAGGACATTACCAGTGCAGTAGATAACGGGGAGCCAATGGATGTGGTATATCTGGATTTCCAGAAAGCCTTTGACAAGGTGCCACACAAAAGGTTGCTGCATAAGATAAAGATGCATGGCATTAAGGGTAAAGTAGTAGCATGGATAGAGGATTGGTTAATTAATAGAAAGCAGAATGGGAATTAATGGGTGTTTCTCTGGTTGGCAATCAGTAGCTAGTGGTGTCCCTCAGGGATCCGTGTTGGGCCCACAATTGTTCACAATTTACATAGATGATTTGGAGTTGGGGACCAAGGGCAATGTGTCCAAGTTTGCAGATGACACTAAGATGAGTGGTAAAGCGAAAAGTGCAGAGGATACTGGAAGTCTGCAGAGGGATTTGGATAGGTTAAGTGAATGGGCTAGGGTCTGGCAGATGGAATACAATGTTGACAAATGTGAGGTTATCCATTTTGGTAGGAATAACAGCAAACGGGATTATTATTTAAACAATAAAATATTAAAGCATGCCGCTGTGCAGAGAGACCTGGGTGTGCTAGTGCATGAGTCACAGAAAGTTGGTTTACAGGTGTAACAGGTGATTAAGAAGGCGAATGGAATTTTTTCCTTCATTGCTAGAGGAATGGAGTTTAAGACTAGGGAGGTTATGTTGCAATTGTATAAGGTGTTAGTGAGGCCACACCTGGAGTATTGTGTTCAGTTTTGGTCTCCTTACTTGAGAAAGGACATACTGGCACTGGAGGGTGTGCAGAGGAGATTCACTAGGTTAATCCCAGAGCTGAAGGGGTTGGATTATGAGGAGAGGTTGAGTAGACTGGGACTGTACTCGTTGGAATTTAGAAGGATGAGGGGGGATCTTATAGAAACATTTAAAATTATGAAGGGAATAGATAGGATAGATGCGGGAAGGTTGTTTCCACTGGCGGGTGAAAGCAGAACTAGGGGACATAGCCTCAAAATAAGGGGAAGTAGATTTAGGACTGAGTTTAGGAGGAACCTCTTCACCCAAAGGGTTGTGAATCTATGGAATTCCTTGCCCAGTGAAGCAGTTGAGGCTCCTTCATTACATGTTTTTAAGGTAAAGATAGATAGTTTTTTGAAGAATAAAGGGATTAAGGGTTATGGTGTTCGGGCCGGAAAGTAGAGCTGAGTCCACAGAAAGGTCAGCCATGATCTCATTGATTGGCGGAGCAGGCTCGAGGGGCCAGCTGGCCTACTCCTGCTCCTAGTTCTTATGTTCTTATATCCCTCGATCCCTTTAGCTCCAAGAGCTGTATCGAATTCCTTCCTGAAATTACACAATGTTTTGGCCTCAACTACTTTCTGTGGTAGTGAATTCCACAGATTCCCCACTCTCTGGGTGAAGAAATTTCTCCCCACCTCAGTCCTAAAAGGTTTACCCCTTATCCTCAAACTATAACCCCTAGTTCTGTACTCCCCCACCATCAGGAACATTCTTTCTGAATCTACCCTGTCTCATCCTGTTAGAATTTTGTAAGTTTCTATGCGATCCCCTCTCACTCTTCTAAACTCCAGTGAATATAATCCGAACCGACTTAGACTCTCCTCATATGACAGTCCCACCATCCCAGGAATCAGCCTGGCAAACCTTTGCTGCACTCCCTCCACAGCAATAACCGGGTGCTCCAGTTTCCTGCCACAGTCCAAAGATGTGTGGGTTAGGTGGGGTTATGGGGATAGGGCAGGGGAGTGAGTCTTGGTAGAGAAATCATTCAGAGGGTGAGTGCAGACTTGATGGGCCAAGTGGCCTCCTTCTGCACTGTAGGAATTCTATGGATTCTGTGGAAAGTGTGGCAGTGGTTTGTTTTCATGCATTGAGAAAGGAGGCAGACTCGACTTGGTCCTTGGGAATGAGTGGATCAAGTGTTATTTGGAGAACAGTTAGGGGTCAGTGATCATCGTAACGTTAGACTTTGGATGGAACATAAGAAAGAACATTCCAGGGTGAAAGGTAATTAATTGGGGGAAAGCCAACTTCAGTGGGGTAAGAATGGATGGATTGGATTTGTTCATTGCCACGTGTACCGAGGTACTGTGAAAAGTATTTTTCTGCAAGCAGCTCAACAGATCATTAAGTACATGGGAAGAAAAGGGAATAAAAGAAAATACATTACAGGGCAACACAAGGTATACAATGTAACTACATAAGCACTGGCATCGGATGAAGCAGACAGGGTGTAGTGTTAATGAGGTCAGTCCATAAGAGGGTCATTTAGGAGTCCGGTAACAGTGGGGAAGAAGCTGTTTTTGAGTCTGTTCGTGCGTGTTCTCAGACTCCTGTATCTCCTGCCCGATGGAAGAAGTTGGAAGAGTGAGTAAGCCGGGTGGGAGGGGCCTTGGATTGTGGGTTAAGCAGTTGAGGCGACCTCGTTGAATGTTTTTAAGATAAAGATAGATAGTTTTTTGAAGAATAAAGGGATTAAGGGTTATGGTGTTAGGGCCGGAAAGTGGAGCTGAGCCCACAGAAAGATCAGCCATGATCTCATTGAATGGCGGAGCAGGCTCGAGGGGCCAGATGGCCTACTCCTGCTCCTAGTTCTTATGTTCTTACGGTCACAGATCAATCTCCAATTCAAGCCAACCCAGATTTCTGCTCAAATTGTCATTAATCATCCGTGATCACAAAAATAACAGAAATGAAAATGAGAAAGCAGGGAACAGGCAGGAGGATCCTTACAAAAATAGAAGGTTCAGAGAGGAGATTAAAAGGTTGTTACGCTACCGTGAGCGAGTGAATAGACCAATAATTTTAATAAAAATGTCTGAAATCTTTGGCCCCCAGCTGCCCAATAATTGCAGTCACCAGGTTTATAAGTTTAAACACAATTATTGTTTATTTCCAACAAGAAGTATAATAAGATATGCAGTAAATACAACTGGTTAACTATCATTTATCTCCCGACTCCCACTGTAACTGCCACACCCTCGAACCACATGCAAGACAGACAAACACGAATGGGGGAAAAGGGGTGAAAAACTTATGTCAAAAGATATGTCTTTGCTTCAGATTTTTTTAGCACACTTTCTTCACAGCAAACTTGCAGATTAGAATCTTTGGTTCACAGCTTAGAATGATCTTTGTAGTAGATTCATCATTCATTCAACTTCTCGGTAGTTTAGAAATGCATTGCTCACAGCTTTCCCTGGAGAGGCACTTAAACTATGTCACATCAAATTATACTTCCGGTTTGTGGTTGTTTCCAGGCCTCTGTCGTTTCAGGAGGAAACGTTGGAGGGTCTGGACTTTGTTTGCACAGCCTGCAATGGTTCTCCTATATGTAGATTCATCCAGGCTCTCTACCAGTTCAGAAGCACGGCCTTTCTGGAGAAAAGCAACGGGAGAGGGGAGTAAAACCTTTCCCAGGGCTGCCAGGACCAAACTGAACCCAAACCGTGGATTCTGAAGAGCAATCCAATGGATCAGATCCAATCGCCACCTGTTACCGGACAGAGCTCAGCCTTTTGGGCCAATTCATTGGTCAGCAGCCAATGAATCAAACCGAGTCCCACCCCATCTCTCTGTCACTGATGCCGTCCACTCTGCAGCTTCCAGTGTAAACCAGCATAGAATCCCAGACTCCTCTGTTTGAATTAACGACTCCGGCTTCTTGTTTTAAAAAGACATGTCCAATAATCTTCCTGGGATCAAAATAATAGCAGCAATGATTAAAAAAAAGGGGAAATAATTGAATAAACAGGGAGTTAACATGAAGGACCCTTATAAAACATGAAAAGAAACTGGCAACTAACATGAAAGGGTTTCCAGAGTTTCCTCCAGCTACATAACTGTAAAAAGGTGGTAAAGGAGGAGAGGAGGACTGATTTGGGTCAAAACGGGATTTACGCAAGGAGGCAGGGGGCATAGCTGAGATGTTGAATGAATACTGTACACCTAAACATAGATCATAGAATTTACAGTGCAGAAGTAGGCCATTTGGCCCATCGAGTCTGCACCAGCCCTTGGAAAGAGCACCCTTCTTAAGCCCATGCCACCACCCGATGCCTGTAACCCAGTAATCCCACCTAACCTTTTTGGAAACTAAGGGGCAACTCATCATGGCCAATCCACCTAACCTGCACAACTGTGGACCGTGGGAGGAAACCGGAGCACCCTGAGGAAACCCACGCAGACACGGGGAGAACGTGCAGACTCCGCACACAGCGACTCAAGCGGGAATCGAACCTGGGACCCTGGAGCTGTGAAGCAACCGTGCCACCGCATCTGTCTTTAGCAAGGAAGAGGAAGCATCCCAGGACATGGTAAACATAGACAGCAGGAGGAGGCCATTTCCACCCTGCGAGCCTGCTCCGCCATTCATTATGATTGTGGTTCATCATCCAACTCAATAGCGTAATCCTGCCCCCCCCCCCCCGATATCATCTTGAAAACATACAATATTTTAACCACTCCCTGTGGTAGCGAATTCCACAGGCCGACCATTCTCTGGGTGAAGAAATGTCTCCTCATCTCTGTGCTAAATGGTCTCCCCCGTATCCTCAGACTGTGCCCCCTGGTTCTGGACACACCCATCATGGGGAACATCCTTCCTGCATCTACCCCTGTCCAGTCCTGTTAGAATTTTATAGGTTTTTATGAGATTCCCCCTCGTGCTTCTGAACTCCAGCGAGAACAATCCCAACCTCGTCAATCTCTCCTCATATGACAGTCCCGCCATCCCTGGAATCAATCTGGTAAACCTTCGCTGAACTCCCTCGATAGCAAGAACATCCTTCCTCAGAGAAGGAGACCAAAACTGCACACTTCGCTCAGTATTCTTGAATGCATGTCCACTTAAAATACAGCAACCCTATCCAATTGTTAAAGTTGTATGGAAGTGGTATTTTACGTGGACATTCATCAAGGTTACTGAGCGATTTCTAGTGGAAATTACAGAGCACTAGTCAGAAATTTGCAGCCTTTTGACTCTGGGATGGTAGCAGAGGACAGCCTTCAGCTTCACTTGTATACAGCTGGAAAGATTCACCCAGCAATCACAGACCACTTAGTTTAACTTGCCTGGTGCGGAAACTTCTAGAAGCAATAATTCGGGAAAAATAATAGTCACATCGGAAAATACATGTTAATTAAGGAAAGCCAGCATGGAGTTCTGAAGGGAAAATTATATTTGACTAACTTGCTGGATTATTTTGAAGCGGTCACAGAGAGGGTTAATGAGGGTAAAGCTGTTGATGTAATGTACATGAAAATTCGATTCAGTGCCACACAACACACCAGTCAGCATAATTGTAGCACTTTGAATAAAAGGCACAGTGGCCACATGGATGCAAACTAGGGTGAATAACTGGGAACGTGGTTGAAACATGGAGACAAGGGCTGAATGCCAGATGTGAGGTGAGAGTGACTATCCTTTACCAGTCAGCTTCTTCCGCTGTACAAAGGTTAAGAACCAGCTGAGAAAAGGGAGAAAAAGAGTGGAGCCCATCCCTCTGCAACTCACTGATTTATCAAACTCCCGCTTTCCACACTGCACCAAACGCTGCGCCCCTGAGCAGACCCAAAGGCCACTAACACCTATGCCATCACAACTGGAGCCTGTACGATTTCACGGTCTCTCATAGAATCATAGAATTTACTGTGCAGAAGGAGGCCATTTGGCCCATCGAGTCAGCACCGGCTCTTGGAAAGAGCACCCCACTTAAGCTCACACCTCCACCCCATCTCCGTAACCCAGTAACCCCACCCAACCTTTTTGGACACTAAGGGTAGTTTTGCATAGCTAATCCACCTAACCTGCACGTCTTTGGACTGTGGAAGGAAACCGGAGCACCCGGAGGAAACCCACGTAGACACGGGAAGAACGTGCAGACTCCGCACAGACAGTCACCCAAGCGGGGAATCGAACCAGGGACCCTGGAGACGTGAAGCAACAGTGTTAACCACTATGCTACCGTGTTGCCCGTTGCTTTTCAGATCCACCAGTTCATCAGGCCGCGTGATTTCCTGTTTTTTAAAAAAAAAAAAAATTTTCAAATTTTCACAAAATATCAATAACAGAAAATACTAAGAACAGAAAGAACAAACCCTGAGAATCCTGAAAAGCTTTTCTGGCTGCTGACCTCCCCCAAAGCTGCACTTCAGGAAGATCAGGCCGCACGAATTCCAGAACAGGATGCGCACGTGAATTAGAAATAAATGCTGTCAAAGTTCACTGTACTCTTTGACAGTGCTATCCAGAAGTCTCAGTCATGACTGAGTGCTGTAGGCACAGTGGTTAGCACTGCTGCCTCACAGGGCCAGCGACCCAGGTTCGAGTCTGACTGTAGGTGACTGCTAGTTTAAAAATTTTTTTTAGAGTACACAATTCTTGTTTTTCCAATTGAGGGGCAATTTAGCATGTCCAATCCAGCTACCCTGCACATCTTTGGGTTGTGGTGCGAGACCCACACAGGCAGGGGAGAATGTGTAAACTCCACACGGACAGTGACCCGGGGCCGGGATTGAACATGGGACCTCAGCGCCATGAGGCAGCAGTGCTAACCGCCGCGCCACCGTTCTATTCTTCCTGACTGGAGTCTGCACGGTCTCCCCGTGTCTGCGTGGGTTTCCTCCGGGTGCTCCGGTTTCCTCCCACAGTTCAAAGATGTGTAGGTTAGGTGGATTGGCCATGATCAATTGCCCTTAGTGTCCAAAAGGTTAGGTGGGGTAACGGGAACCGGGTGGGGAGATGGGCCTGGATCGAGTGTTCTTTCGGAATGACGGTGCAGACTCGATGGGCCGAATGGCCACCTGCACAGTAGGAAATTGTTCACACATTCTAAGTTTTAAAACACTCATGGTGTCCATTCAAAAACGTACCGATAACATCTGATAGGGATGGGAAAAGAGATTTCTGTAGTTTTCTTTCACCCTGTTCGTACCAATCTGATGAGAAATGGCACAACTCTACAGGCGGCCCGTGCCTTGGCGGGCGGCTCCGCGGGGTGGGGTGTGCGGGGGTGGGGGGGGGCCAGTTCCGGTCCTGCTAAAGGTGACTCCAAGCAGCAGGTTCTCTGGTGGTTGGATGGGCGAGCAGCACAAACCACTAATAATAATAATCTTTATTAGTGTCACAAGTAGGTTTACATTAACACTGCAATAAAGTTACTGTGAAAAACCCCGAGTCGCCACATTCCGGCGTCTGTTCGGGTACACAGAGGGAGAATTCAGAATGTCCAATTCACCTAACAGCATGTCTTTCAAGACTTATGGGAGGAAACCGGAGCACCCGGAGGAAACCCACGCAGACATGGGGAGAACGTGCAGACTCTGCACAGACAGTGACCCAGCGGGGAATCGAACCCGGGTCCCTGGAGCTGCTAAGCAACAGTGCAAAACATTATGCAATTGTGCCGCAGTAGACGTGGGCCGGACCGGAGTTCCTTTCGGAGGTGAATGACGAGTCTCGGACCCATGTTCCCGCGGTGGGGAATGACGACTCTGGGACCCATGTTCCCGCGGTGGGGAATGACGAGTCTCGGACCCATGTTCCCGCGGTGGGGAATGACGAGTCTCGGACCCATGTTCCCGCGGTGGGGAATGACGAGCCTCGGACCCATGTTCCCGCGGTGGGGAATGACGAGCCTCGGACTCATGTTCCCGCGGTGGGGAATGACGAGTCTGGGACCCATGTTCCCGCGGTGGGGAATGACGAGTCTGGGACCCATGTTCCCGCGGTGGGGAATGACGAGTCTCGGACCCATGTTCCCGCGGTGGGGAATGACGAGTCTCGGACCCATGTTCCCGCGGTGGGGAATGACGAGTCTGGGACCCATGTTCCCGCGGTGGGGAATGACGAGCCTCGGACCCATGTTCCCGCGGTGGGGAATGACGAGTCTCGGACCCATGTTCCCGCGGTGGGGAATGACGAGTCTGGGACCCATGTTCCCGCGGTGGGGAATGACGAGTCTCGGACCCATGTTCCCGCGGTGGGGAATGACGAGTCTCGGACCCATGTTCCCGCGGTGGGGAATGACGAGTCTGGGACCCATGTTCCCGCGGTGGGGAATGACGAGTCTCGGACCCATGTTCCCGCGGTGGGGAATGACGAGTCTGGGACCCATGTTCCCGCGGTGGGGAATGACGAGTCTCGGACCCATGTTCCCGCGGTGGGGAATGACGAGTCTCGGACCCATGTTCCCGCGGTGGGGAATGACGAGTCTGGGACCCATGTTCCCGCGGTGGGGAATGACGAGTCTCGGACCCATGTTCCCGCGGTGGTGAATGACGAGTCTCGGACCCATGTTCCCGCGGTGGGGAATGACGAGTCTGGGACCCATGTTCCCGCGGTGGGAAATGACGAGTCTCGGACCCATGTTCCCGCGGTGGGGAATGACGAATCTGGGACCCATGTTCCCGCGGTGGGGAATGACGAGTCTGGGACCCATGTTCCCGCGGTGGGGAATGACGAGTCTCGGACCCATGTTCCCGCGGTGGGGAATGACGAGTCTGGGACCCATGTTCCCGCGGTGGGGAATGACGAGTCTCGGACCCATGTTCCCGCGGTGGTGAATGACGAGCCTCCTTTGCAGCCAGAAAGCAGACCGCGGGGGCCAGAAAATTCTTTCATTGGTCTGTGATTTGATGTGATTTTACTGATTCTAAAAAGCTCGGTGCTAATCTGATGTGATTCAATGTTGCGTGGGTCCCTGTGCGTGGGTCTCTGGGCGTGGGTCCCTGTGCGTGGGTCTCTGTGCGTGGGTCTCTGTGCGTGGGTCTCTGGGCGTGGGTCTCTGTGCGTGGGTCTCTGGGCGTGGGTCTCTGTGCGTGGGTCTCTGTGCGTGGGTCTCTGTGCGTGGGTCTCTGTGCGTGGGTCTCTGTGCGTGGGTCTCTGTGCGTGGGTCTCTGTGCGTGGGTCTCTGGGCGTGGGTCTCTGGGCGTGGGTCCCTGTGCGTGGGTCTCTGGGCGTGGGTCTCTGTGCGTGGGTCCCTGGGCGTGGGTCTCTGGGCGTGGGTCTCTGGGCGTGGGTCCCTGGGCGTGGGTCTCTGTGCGTGGGTCTCTGGGCGTGGGTCTCTGTGCGTGGGTCTCTGTGCGTGGGTCTCTGTGCGTGGGTCTCTGGGCGTGGGTCCCTGTGCGTGGGTCTCTGTGCGTGGGTCCCTGTGCGTGGGTCTCTGTGCGTGGGTCTCTGTGCGTGGGTCTCTGTGCGTGGGTCTCTGTGCGTGGGTCTCTGTGCGTGGGTCTCTGTGCGTGGGTCTCTGTGCGTGGGTCTCTGTGCGTGGGTCTCTGTGCGTGGGTCTCTGTGCGTGGGTCTCTGTGCGTGGGTCTCTGTGCGTGGGTCTCTGTGCGTGGGTCTCTGTGCGTGGGTCTCTGTGCGTGGGTCTCTGTGCGTGGGTCTCTGTGCGTGGGTCTCTGTGCGTGGGTCCCTGGGCGTGGGTCTCTGTGCGTGGGTCTCTGTGCGTGGGTCCCTGGGCGTGGGTCTCTGGGCGTGGGTGTCTGGGCGTGGGTCTCTGGGCGTGGGTCTCTGGGCGTGGGTCTCTGGGCGTGGGTCCCTGGGCGTGGGTCTCTGTGCGTGGGTCCCTGGGCGTGGGTCTCTGGGCGTGGGTCTCTGGGCGTGGGTCTCTGGGCGTGGGTCACTGTGCGTGGGTCTCTGGGCGTGGGTCTCTGGGCGTGGGTCCCTGGGCGTGGGTCCCTGGGCGTGGGTCCCTGGGCGTGGGTCCCTGGGCGTGGGTCCCTGGGCGTGGGTCCCTGGGCGTGGGTCCCTGGGCGTGGGTCTCTGGGCGTGGATCTCTGGGCGTGGGTCCCTGGGCGTGGATCTCTGGGCGTGGGTCTCTGGGCGTGGGTCCCTGGGCGTGGGTCCCTGGGCGTGGGTCCCTGGGCGTGGATCTCTGGGCGTGGATCTCTGGGCGTGGGTCCCTGGGCGTGGGTCCCTGGGCGTGGGTCCCTGGGCGTGGGTCCCTGGGCGTGGGTCCCTGGGCGTGGGTCCCTGTGGATCTTGGTGTGTGGGACAGTGATTTATTTGAGTTCCTTGTTTTGCAGCCGGATACTTTAGGAGCTTTGCCAAATCTGCGGGAACTCTGGCTGGACAGGAATCAACTAACGGCACTGCCACCGGTAAGAACACTGGCACACACACTGGCACAAACACTGGCACTGCCACCGGTAAGAACACTGGCACTGCCACCGGTAAGAACACTGGCACTGCCACCGGTAAGAACACTGGCACTGCCACCGGTAAGAACACTGGCACAAACACTGGCACTGCCATCGGTAAGAACACTGGCACAAACACTGGCACTGCCATCGGTAAGAACACTGGCACAAACACTGGCACTGCCACCGGTAAGAACACTGGCAAAAACACTGGCACTGCCACCGGTAAGAACACTGGCACAAACACTGGCACAAACACTGGCAGAAACACTGGCACTGCCATCGGTAAGAACACTGGCACAAACACTGGCACTGCCATCGGTAAGAACACTGGCAGAAACACTGGCACTGCCACCGGTAAGAACACTGGCACAAACACTGGCACAAACACTGGCACAAACACTGGCACAAACACTGGCACTGCAACCGGTAAGAACACTGGCACAAACACTGGCACAAACACTGGCACTGCCACCGGTAAGAACACTGGCACAAACACTGGCACAAACACTGGCACAAACACTGGCACAAACACTGGCACTGCCACCGGTAAGAACACTGGCACAAACACTGGCACAAACACTGGCACAAACACTGGCACAAACACTGGCACAAACACTGGCACTGCCACCGGTAAGAACACTGGCACACACACTGGCACAAACACTGGCACTGCCACCGGTAAGAACACTGGCACTGCCACCGGTAAGAACACTGGCAGAAACACTGGCACATTCAGTGGCGAGAATTCTCATTCTCAGCTTGGTGTAGAAGGGGCCTCCAGTGAATGGATTGGAGGTTACAGTGACGGCGTGTTATCAGTTTAACAGGGCTATAAAAGGAGGACTGGTCGGGGTGATTAGTTTGGATTTATTTATTTAGGCCAGACCATTCCCTGAAGCTAAGCAACGGATCCTCATTGCCAGTCTGTATCGGGGACACAACTTGTTAATTTGCTGCACAAATGTATGTGGGGTTTGTACTGTGGCCCGAGTGGTGGTGTTTTCAGCACAGGGGCCCTGGCCTGTCCTGAACCTGATTAACAAGGACCGTTCTCACCATTCTATAAAAGCAAATTGCTGCAGATGCTGGAATCTGAAATAGAAGCAGATAATCCCGCAGCCAAAAGCTGTTAAAACTTTGACAGAGTCATCCTGACTCAAAACGCGAGCTCTGCTCTCTCTTCACAGATGCTGTCAGACCTGCTGAGATTTTCCAGCATTTCCTGCTTTTGCCTTTTCTCACCACAGTTGTCCGAAGCCTTCCATTGGGCAGATGGGATTTGCCAGAAGGAACTTGTCAGTGACATTCCGTGTTTCTAGTCTGAAGGATGTCGGATGGTAGATTTGTTCAGCGAGGATTGTCCTGTTGGGACATTGAGCTGGAAGGAGGGGAGCAGTAAGTCGGGCCCATGGGGCGAGTCAGTGAGCTGCAGCATGGATAGTTCCATCCAGCTTGTGGGGTTTATCAGTCAGGATGATAACGGAGTGATGTTTACAAGGACAGGAATTCAGGGCAGGATGTTGAATGCAGACTTCCAGTTATGATGCACATTGATTTGTCAGATGGATGCACAGTACTGAGGCCCAGAGCAGCCCACATGGATGCAGCAAGTTTGATTTGTGATCTTTGCTGCTATTTTCCTCTGGCAGAGTTCTGTCTGGAGACTCTATGTCGGGTTGGGCCTCAATGCTTCAGTCTCTGGCTGTCGTGTAGATGTGCAGTTGTTCCTGGCATTGGCATTGTGCAGCTGGAATACACTGGATATGGCTTTGGAGATGTTTAAGAATGGACACCAGGCCCTGCAGTAGTCTGTCAACTTTATAAGACCATCCGATGCAGGAGCAGAACAGGCCCTTCGGCCCATCGAGTCTGCTCCTCCATTCAATGAGATGATGGCTGATCTGATAAAACTCCAAATTCCACTTTCCTGCCTTATCCCCTTCCCCTCGATTCCCTCACTGATTAAACTCTCTCTCTCAGCCTTGAACACAGTTACCGCCCCAGCCCCTATAGCTGTCTGCGGTAAAGAATTCCACAGACTCACTCCCCTCTGAGAGAAGAAATTCCTCCTCATCTCTATCTCTAATGTGTGATCCCCTCTCACTCTGAGATTCTGCAACTCTGGTCCTAGACTCTCCCACAAGGAGAAACAGGCCAGTGTCTGGGACACAGTTGTGTACAGGCCAGTGTCTGGGACACAGTTGTGTACAGGCCAGTGTCTGGGACACAGTTGTGTACAGGCCAGTGTCTGGGACATAGTTGTGTACAGGCCAGTGTCTGGGACACAGTTGTGTACAGGCCAGTGTCTGGGACATAGTTGTGTACAGGCCAGTGTCTGGGACACAGTTGTGTACAGGCCAGTGTCTGGGACACAGTTGTGTACAGGCCAGTGTCTGGGACACAGTTGTGTACAGGCCAGTGTCTGGGACACAGTTGTGTACAGGCCAGTGTCTGGGACATAGTTGTGTACAGGCCAGTGTCTGGTACAGAGTTGTGTACAGACCAGTGTCTGGGACTCAGTAGTGTACAGGCCGGTGTCTGGGACACAGTTGTGTACAGGCCGGTGTCTGGGACACAGTTGTGTACAGGCCAGTGTCTGGGACACAGTTGTGGGATCCAGTAGCCCTTGTCTCTCTTCAGTTTTTTTGGAAGTCGTTTTTAATGGTGCCGAGCCCCCGAGCTGTGCCGAGCCCCCGAGCTGTGCCGAGCCCCGGAGCTTTGCCCAGCCCCGGAGCTTTGCCGAGCCCCGGAGCTTTGCCGAGCCCCGGAGCTTTGCCGAGCCCCGGAGCTTTGCCGAGCCCCGGAGCTTTGCCGAGCCCCGGAGCTTTGCCCAACCCCGGAGCTTTGCCGAGCCCCGGAGCTTTGCCGAGCCCCCGAGCTGTGCCGAGCCCCGGAGCTTTGCCCAGCCCCGGAGCTTTGCCGAGCCCCGGAGCTTTGCCGAGCCCCGGAGCTTTGCCGAGCCCCGGAGCTTTGCCGAGCCCCGGAGCTTTGCCGAGCCCCGGAGCTTTGCCGAGCCCCGGAGCTTTGCCGAGCCCCGGAGCTTTGCCGAGCCCCGGAGCTTTGCCGAGCCCCGGAGCTTTGCCGAGCCCCGGAGCTTTGCCGAGCCCCGGAGCTTTGCCGAGCCCCGGAGCTTTGCCGAGCCCCGGAGCTTTGCCGAGCCCCGGAGCTTTGCCGAGCCCCGGAGCTTTGCCGAGCCCCGGCGCTTTGCCCAGCCCCGGAGCTTTGCCCAGCCCCGGAGCTTTGCCCAGCCCCGGAGCTTTGCCCAGCCCCGGAGCTTTGCCCAGCCCCGGAGCTTTGCCGAGGCCCGGAGCTTTGCCGAGCCCCGGAGCTTTGCCGAGTCCCGGAGCTTTGCCGAGTCCCGGAGCTTTGCCGAGTCCCGGAGCTTTGCCGAGCCCCGGAGCTTTGCCGAGCCCCGGAGCTTTGCCGAGCCCCGGAGCTTTGCCGAGCCCCGGAGCTTTGCCGAGCCCCGGAGCTTTGCCGAGCCCCGGAGCTTTGCCGAGCCCCGGAGCTTTGCCCAGCCCCGGAGCTTTGCCCAGCCCCGGAGCTTTGCCCAGCCCCGGAGCTTTGCCCAGCCCCGGAGCTTTGCCGAGTCCCGGAGCTTTGCCGAGTCCCGGAGCTTTGCCGAGTCCCGGAGCTTTGCCGAGCCCCGGAGCTTTGCCGAGCCCCGGAGCTTTGCCGAGCCCCGGAGCTTTGCCGAGCCCCGGAGCTTTGCCGAGCCCCGGAGCTTTGCCCAGCCCCGGAGCTTTGCCCAGCCCCGGAGCTTTGCCCAGTCCCGGAGCTTTGCCCAGCCCCGGAGCTTTGCCCAGCCCCGGAGCTTTGCCGAGCCCCGGAGCTTTGCCGAGCCCCGGAGCTTTGCCCAGCCCCGGAGCTTTGCCCAGCCCCGGAGCTTTGCCCAGCCCCGGAGCTTTGCCCAGCCCCGGAGCTTTGCCCAGCCCCGGAGCTTTGCCCAGCCCCGGAGCTTTGCCCAGCCCCGGAGCTTTGCCCAGCCCCGGAGCTTTGCCCAGCCCCGGAGCTTTGCCCAGCCCCGGAGCTTTGCCGAGCCCCGGAGCTTTGCCGAGCCCCCGAGCTGTGCCGAGCCCCGGAGCTTCGCCCAGGCCCGGAGCTTCGCCCAGGCCCGGAGCTTCGCCCAGCCCCGGAGCTTCGCCCAGCCCCGGAGCTTCGCCCAGCCCCGGAGCTTCGCCGAGCCCCGGAGCTTTGCCCAGTCCCGGAGCTTGGCCGAGCCCCGGAGCTTTGCCCAGTCCCGGAGCTTTGCCCCGTCCCGGAGCTTTGCCCAGCCCCGGAGCTTTGCCGAGCCCCGGAGCTTTGCCGAGCCCCGGAGCTTTGCCGAGCCCCGGAGCTTTGCCGAGCCCCGGAGCTTTGCCGAGCCCCGGAGCTTTGCCGAGCCCCGGAGCTTTGCCGAGCCCCGGTGCTTTGCCGAGCCCCGGAGCTTTGCCCAGTCCCGGAGCTTTGCCGAGCCCCGGAGCTTTGCCCAGCCCCGGAGCTTTGCCCAGCCCCGGAGCTTTGCCGAGCCTCGGAGCTTTGCCGAGCCCCGGAGCTTTGCCGAGCCCCGGAGCTTTGCCGAGCCCCGGAGCTTTGCCGAGCCCCGGAGCTTTGCCCAGTCCCGGAGCTTTGCCGAGCCCCGGAGCTTTGCCGAGCCCCGGAGCTTTGCCCAGCCCCGGAGCTTTGCCGAGCCCCGGAGCTTTGCCCAGCCCCGGAGCTTTGCCCAGCCCCGGAGCTTTGCCCAGCCCCGGAGCTTTGCCCAGCCCCGGAGCTTTGCCGAGCCTCGGAGCTTTGCCGAGCCCCGGAGCTTTGCCGAGTCTCGGAGTTTGATCACGTGCTGCACCCTTCACAGAAAGCAGCTTAGTCGACATTAAGGACGGTCTGTACTTCCAGGGATTGGCATTGCAGGAGATGACTCTGTCAGAGTTTCAAACACAGGGAAAGTAGTGAAACCAGTTGATAGCTGGCCCTTAATGGAAGATCCTTCCCAGGGTTTGGAATGACTGGTTTTTGCCATAAACCACAGCTTCAGAAGTGAGTTTGAGCTGATTAATCTTGTGTGTAACTGTGTCAGCTGGGCATGAGCTTGGGGACATGAGGTTTGAGGAATTCTAGTACAATGTTGTCATATCCGACTGCTTTGTTGCAATTCAGGCCAATTAGATGTGAATTAGGAGCAGGAGATGGCCACTCGGCCCCTCGAGCCTGCCCCCCAGTCAATAAGGTCGCGGCTGATCCGAGTGTAACCTGAACCCCACATTCCTGCCCACCCCCGATAACCTTTCACCCCCGATAACCTTTCACCCCCTCGCTAATCACTAACCCATCCAGCTCTGCCTTAAAATATTCAAAGCCTCTGTTCCCAGCGCCTTTTGAGGGAAAAAGTCCCAAAGACTCACCCCCCTCGGAAAGAAATTCTCATCCCTGTCTTAAATGAGCGACTCGTTTTTGAAGAGTGGCCCCCTAGTTCTCGATTCAAACAGATTCAGACTGGGTGGGGTTACATTTGGGCAGGACTGCGACTGGTGACCTTGGTTGGGGGGGGGGGGGGGGGGGAGGGATGGATGGGAACCTGTGTAAGGATTCAGAGCAGGGGGGAGGGGGGGGAGGCGAGAACAAGACAGCAAGGAGAATAAGGAAAGTAATCGGCATTCGAATCAAGGTCCTGTATCAGATAACGACACGTAGAAAATAGTAGGGACAAGAAATGTTAAAAGGACTAGCCTAAACGGCAGCACGGTGGCGCAGTGGGTTAGCCCTGCTGCCTCACGGTGCCGAGGTCCCAGGGCAGCACGGTGGCGCAGTGGTTAGCATTGCTGCCTCACGGTGCCGAGGTCCCAGGTTCGATCTCGGCTCTGGGTCGCTGTCTGTGTGGAGTTTGCACATTCTCCCCGTGTTTGCGTGGGATTCGCCCCCACAACCCAAAGATGTGCAGGGTAGGTGGATTGGCCAGGCTAAATTGCCCCTTAATTGGAAAAAATAAATGAATTGGGTACTCTAAATTTATTTAAAAAAAAGGACTAGCCTTAAGGTTATTTACCTGAATGCACGGAGCATTTGAAATAAAATGGGTGAATTAGTTGTGCATATGAAATGAAATGAAAATCGCTTATTGTCACGAGTAGGCTTCAATGAAGTTACTGTGAAAAGTCCCTAGTCGCCACATTCCGGCGCCTGTTCGGGGAGGCTGGTAGGGGAATCGAACCGTGCTGCTGGCCTGCTTGGTCTGCTTTAAAAGCCAGCGATTTAGCCCAGTGAGCTAAACCAGCATATGGATATGATATAGTTGGGATATAGAAGGGGGATGATATAGTTGGGATATAGAAGGGGGATGATATAGTTGGGATTAGATATGATATAGTTGGGATATAGAAGGGGGATGATATAGTTGGGATATAGAAGGGGGATGATATAGCTGGGCTTAGATATGATATAGTTGGGATATAGAAGGGGGATAATATAGTTGGGATATAGAAGGGGGATGATATAGTTGGGATATAGAAGGGGGATGATATAGTTGGGATTATGGAGATATGGCTCCAAGGTGACCAAGGATGGACTTAACATTGAGGGATATTCAGTTTCAGGAAGGACAGACAGAAAGGAAAAGGTGGTGGAGTTGCATTGCTGATTAAAGAAGATATTGGTACAATATTGAGGAAAGATATTAGTACAGATGATGTGTCTGGGTGGAGTTAAGAAACTCCCCTTTGGAATGTTTATTTCCATTGGAACGTGTCTATTCTGTGCATTCTGAAATATCCCTTTAAACGTCTGTCACTGAACCTCTGTTGATCACCCCGTAAGCATCTTCACTTTAGCTATCTCTCCTTTCATACCCTCAAAATTGCCCTTATTTAAATTTCCAATACTTGTCTTGGACCCACTCTTCTCTCCCTCAAACTGAATGTAAAATTCAAATGTGCATTTGCAGAGGACAGGCCTCAAAATGGGGAAAAGAAAGGAAGGCTGGAAGAGCAAGGCAGGGTACGGTGGGGGAGGGGAGGACAGGAAGGGTTGGGAGGGGAGGGGGGGGGGGAATGAAAGCACCAAGGGGACAAAGCAGGAGAAGTAGGAAATGAGAGAGCCGTAAGGGGCAAAGGGCAGCAAAAGAAAGATTCTCCCAGCACACGCCACCCTTCCCCTGAGCATGGCGAGGTGCCGGGGGCATACTGCACGGCGGATTGTCCGGACCATGGTCTCGGCCAGCAAACACACGGCAGCAGTTTATCTCTCCGTGAAAGCCACTTCTTTCTGTATCTGTCTCCATCACTTTGTCACCTTTTGAACCTTGTATGACAGGCCCCGCAGGTCAAGTTAATACGTGAATGATAATTAAAACCACAGTGGCCGTAATATTCTTGTAGATCCATGTGTTGATCTTGTCCGGTTGTGTAAAGTATGTTATCAAATGTTAAAACCTTAAATAAAAATAATTTAAAAGAATCATGGGATGAGAATCCTGCTCTGTTCCTTACTTTAGGAATTGGGAAATCTGAAACGCCTTGTCTGCCTGGATGTTTCGGAAAATAAACTGGAGTTGCTACCAAATGAGATCAGTGGACTGGTGGCATTGACTGACCTGCTGCTGTCTCAGAACCCACTGGAGTCAATACCCGATGGCATTGGTGAGTACTGCTTCACGTTAATGTGCAGGGACCCCCTGATCCAGGGAGAGGGGCGGCCGGGACCCCCGGTCCAGGGAGAGGGGCGACCGGGATCCCCGGCCCAGGGAGAGGGGCGGCCGGGATCCCCGGTCCAGGGAGAGGGGGGGCTGGGACCCCGATCCAGGGAGAGGGGCGGCCGGGACCCCCGGTCCAGGGAGAGGGGCGGCCGGGACCCCGGTCCAGGGAGAGGGGCGGCCGGGACCCCCGGTCCAGGGAGAGGGGCGGCCGGGACCCCCGGTCCAGGGAGAGGGGCGGCCGGGACCCCCGGTCCAGGGAGAGGGGCGGCCGGGACCCCCGGTCCAGGGAGAGGGGCGGCCGGGACCCCCGGTCCAGGGAGAGGGGCGGCCGGGACCCCCGATCCAGGGAGAGGGGAGGCCGGGACCCCCGATCCAGGGAGAGGGGAGGCTGGGACCCCCGGCCCAGGGAGAGGGGAGGCTGGGATCCCCGGTCCAGGGAGAGGGGCGGCTGGGACCCCCGATCCAGGGAGAGGGGCGGCTGGGACCTTGGCGGGCATGTGGACTGCAGTCAACGGGGAGGGGACTTGGGGACTGGCGGTCCACGGGGAGGGGGTTATTGGGACCTGGGCTTCACAGGGATGAGACATGAGGACCCGGGGACCACGGGGAAGGGAGGGTATGGGTCTCGGGGTCATTGGGGAAGGGGGGGGGCGTGGAGACTTGGGGTCCCTATGGAAGGGGTACAGGGACCCGAGGTCCATGTGGAGGGTGGACATTAGTATCTGAGGTGCACGGGGAGGTGGATGTGCAACTGTTGGTCCATGAGGGGTCATGGAGACTGGTAGTCATTGAGGAGGGAGGGTAGGAGTTAATCAGCAAACTGGCCGTCCTGCCCTGTTGCATGGGTGTTGTCTCCAGCAGTTGGACATTGAACTGGGTATTTTAGACAATCTTGTTGTGGTTACAGGCCAGTTGAAGCAGTTATCTATTCTGAAGGTGGATCAGAATCGGTTAACGCATTTAACAGAGGCAATTGGGGAATGCACACACCTGACGGAGCTGATCCTGACTGAGAACCTGCTGACGGTAAGTAGCGACAGCTGGGTGCGCTTCACAACCCTCAGCACTATTTGTGGTTAAGCATTCTCCAATCTAAGTATCAAATGCAATGGGTGACTGTGTGTTAAGCTCCAACACTTGGGCCTTGATGTTACTGAGGGAGTGCTGCACTGTCAGAGGGTCAGTACTGAGGGAGTGCCGCACTGTCAGAGGGTCAGTACTGAGGGAGTGCCGCACTGTCAGAGGGTCAGTACTGAGGGAGTGCTGCACTGTCAGAGGGTCAGTACTGAGGGAGTGCCGCACTGTCAGAGGGTCAGTACTGAGGGAGTGCCGCACTGTCAGAGGGTCAGTACTGAGGGAGTGCTGCACTGTCAGAGGGTCAGTACTGAGGGAGTGCCGCACTGTCAGAGGGTCAGTACTGAGGGAGTGCTGCACTGTCAGAGGGTCAGTACTGAGGGAGTGCCGCACTGTCAGAGTTTCAGTACTGAGGGAATGCAGCATGTCAGAAGGTCAGTACTGAGGGAGTGCTGCACTGTCAGAGGGTCAGTACTGAGGGAGTGCCGCACTGTCAGAGGGTCAGTACTGAGGGAGTGCTGCACTGTCAGAGGGTCAGTACTGAGGGAGTGCCGCACTGTCAGAGGGTCAGTACTGAGGGAGTGCTGCACTGTCAGAGGGTCAGTACTGAGGGAGTGCCGCACTGTCAGAGTTTCAGTACTGAGGGAATGCAGCATGTCAGAAGGTCAGTACTGAGGGAGTGCTCCACTGTCAGAGGGTCAGTACTGAGGGAGTGCCGCACTGTCAGAGGGTCAGTACTGAGGGAGTGCCGCACTGTCAGAGGGTCAGTACTGAGGGAGTGCTGCACTGTCAGAGGGTCAGTACTGAGGGAGTGCTGCACTGTCAGAGGGTCAGTACTGAGGGAATACTGCACTGTCAGAGGGTCAGTACGGAGGGAGTGTTGCACTGTCGGAGGGTCAGTACAGAGGGAGTGCTGCACTGTCAGAGGGTCAGTACTGAGGGAGTTCTGCACTGTCAGAGGGTCAGTACTGAGGGAATGCTGCACTGTCAGAGGGTCAGTACTGAGGGAGTGCTGTACTGTCAGAGGGTCAGTACTGAGAGAGCCCCGCACTGTCAGAGGGTCAGTACTGAGGGAGCGCTGCACTGTCAGAGGGTCAGTACTGAGGGAGCGCTGCACTGTCAGAGGGTCAGTACTGAGAGAGCCCCGCACTGTCAGAGGGTCAGTACTGAGGGAGAGCTGCACTGTCAGAGGGTCAGTACTGAGGGAGCGCTGCACTGTCAGAGGGTCAGTACTGAGAGAGCCCCGCACTGTCAGAGGGTCAGTACTGAGGGAGTGCTGCACTGTCAGAGGGTCAGTACTGAGGGAGCGCTGCACTGTCAGAGGGTCAGTACTGAGGGAGTGCCGCACTGTCAGAGGGTCAGTACTGAGGGAGTGCCGCACTGTCAGAGGGTCAGTACTGAGGGAGTGCCGCACTGTCAGAGGGTCAGTACTGAGGGAGTGCTCCACTGTCAGAGGGTCAGTACTGAGGGAGTGCTGCATTGTCAGAGGGTCAGTACTGAGGGAGTGCTGCACTGTCAGAGGGTCAGTACTGAGGGAGTGCTGCACTGTCAGAGGGTCAGTACTGAGGGAGTGCTGCACTGTCAGAGGGTCAGTACTGAGGGAGTGCTGCACTGTCAGAGGGTCAGTACTGAGGGGTTTCCCTCACTGGGTGAGTATTTATTGCTGATCCTAATTTACCATGAGTCTTCCACGTTGCTGTGGGTCTGGAGTGACCCAGATGGGTTTTTACAACAATCGTAATGGTTTCATGGTCATCATTAAACTTTAAATTAAATTTTATTGAATTTAATTTAAAGTGGTGGAACATTAGCCTCGGCCTCTGGATAACCAGCCCAGTGACAACATCACTGCACAGCTGCCTCCCTCCAATCAGCGTTGTCTATTGTGTGAGTGTGAACGCCTATCTGCTCTCGTCTTTGGATATAAAAGATTCTTGTCATTGTTCAATCAACAGCAAGGGAATTTTACTTGCAATGTTATCGAATAACTTTTTGACATCAGTCCCTCCTATTGGTGTGAATGAAGCTGGAGACTGGAGTGAGTGTGGAGTTAATGTACGTCCTTTTCTGCATTCATTTCAGGCACTGCCCAAGTCTATTGGAAAGCTGAAGAAACTAACAAACCTGAATGTGGATCGGAACCGGCTGGCATCTTTTCCAGCTGAGTTGGGAGGATGTGTGACTTTAAACGTGCTCAGTCTCCGTGACAACCGGTTAACGCATCTCCCTCCTGAACTTGCGAAGGCATCTGAGATTCATGTACTGGATGTCGCGGGAAACAGGTACATCTGTAATGTTAGACACTGATCTGGAATCGGGAGTGAGTGTGGAGTTAGTCACTGATCTGGAATCGGGAGTGAGTGTGGAGTTAGATACTGATCTGGAATCGGGGGTGAGTGTGGAGTTAGACACTGATCTGGAATCGGGAGTGAGTGTGGAGTTAGACACTGATCTAAAACTGGAGTGAGTGGAGTTAGACACTGATCTGGAATCGGGAGTGAGTGTGGAGTTAGACACTGATCTGAAGCTGGAGTGGGTGTGGAGTTAGACACTGATCTGGAATCTGAAGTGAGTTTGGAGTTAGACACTTATCTGGAATCGGGAGTGAGTGTGGAGTTAGATACTGATCTTAAACTGGAGTGAATGTGGAGTTAAACTCTGATCTGGAATCGGGAACGAGTGTGGAGTTAGACACTGATCTGGAATCTGGAGTGAGTGGAGTTAGACACTGATCTGAAACTGGAGTGAGTGTGGGGTTAGACACTGATCTGGAGTGAGTGTGGAGTTAGACACTGATCTGGAATCTGGAGTGAGTGTGGAGCTAGACACTGATCTGGAATCTGGAGTGAGTGTGGAGTTAGACACTGATCTGGAAATGGAGTGAGTCTGGAGTTAGACACTGATCTGGAATCTGAAGTGAGTGTGGAGATAGACACTGATCTGGAATCTGGAGTGAGTGTGGAGTTAGATACTGATCTGGAATCGGGGGTGAGTGTGCAGTTGGACACTGATCTGGAGTGAGTGTGGAGTTAGACACTGATCTGAAACTGGAGTGTGTGTGGAGTGAGACACTGATCTAGAATCTGGAGTGAGTGTGGAGTTAGACACAGATCTGGAATCTGGAGTGAGTGTGGAGTTAGACACTGACCTGGAATCGGGAGTGAGTGTGGAGTTAGACACTGATCTGGAATCGGGAGTGAGTGTGGTGTTAGACACTGATCTGGAATCGGGAGTGAGTGTGGAGTTAGTCACTGATCTGGAATCGGGAGTGAGTGTGGAGTTAGTCACTGATCTGGAATCGGGAGTGAGTGTGGAGTTAGACACTGATCTAAAACTGGAGTGAGTGTGGAGTTAGACACTGATCTGGAATCGGGATTGAGTGTGGAGTTAGACACTGATCTGAAGCTGGAGTGAGTGTGGAGTTAGACACTGATCTGGAATCGGGAGTGAGTGTGGAGTTAGACACTGATCTAAAACTGGAGTGAGTGGAGTTAGACACTGATCTGGAATCGGGAGTGTGTGTGGAGTTAGACGCTGATCTGAAGCTGGAGTGAGTGTGGAGTTAGACACTGATCTGGAATCGGGAGTGAGTGTGGAGTTAGACACTGATCTGAAGCTGGAGTGAGTGTGGAGTTAGATACTGATCTGGAATCGGGGGTGAGTGTGGAGTTAGACACTGATCTGGAATCGGGAGTGAGTGTGGAGTTAGACACTGATCTAAAACTGGAGTGAGTGGAGTTAGACACTGATCTGGAATCGGGAGTGAGTGTGGAGTTAGACACTGATCTGAAGCTGGAGTGGGTGTGGAGTTAGACACTGATCTGGAATCTGAAGTGAGTTTGGAGTTAGACACTTATCTGGAATCGGGAGTGAGTGTGGAGTTAGATACTGATCTTAAACTGGAGTGAATGTGGAGTTAAACTCTGATCTGGAATCGGGAACGAGTGTGGAGTTAGACACTGATCTGGAATCTGGAGTGAGTGGAGTTAGACACTGATCTGAAACTGGAGTGAGTGTGGGGTTAGACACTGATCTGGAGTGAGTGTGGAGTTAGACACTGATCTGGAATCTGGAGTGAGTGTGGAGCTAGACACTGATCTGGAATCTGGAGTGAGTGTGGAGTTAGACACTGATCTGGAAATGGAGTGAGTCTGGAGTTAGACACTGATCTGGAATCTGAAGTGAGTGTGGAGATAGACACTGATCTGGAATCTGGAGTGAGTGTGGAGTTAGATACTGATCTGGAATCGGGGGTGAGTGTGCAGTTGGACACTGATCTGGAGTGAGTGTGGAGTTAGACACTGATCTGAAACTGGAGTGTGTGTGGAGTGAGACACTGATCTAGAATCTGGAGTGAGTGTGGAGTTAGACACAGATCTGGAATCTGGAGTGAGTGTGGAGTTAGACACTGACCTGGAATCGGGAGTGAGTGTGGAGTTAGACACTGATGTAGAATCTGGAGTGAGTGTGGAGTTAGATACTGATCTTAAACTGGAATGAGTGTGGAGTTAGATACTGATCTGGAATATGGAGTGAGTGTGGAGTTAGACTCTGATCTTTAACTGGAGTGAGTGTGGAGTTAGACACTGATCTGAAACTGGAGTGAGTGTGGGTTTAGACACTGATCTGGAGTGAGTGTGGAGTTAGACACTGATCTGGAATCTGGAGTGAGTGTGGCGTTAGACACTGATCTGAAACTGGAGTGAGTGTGGAGTTAGACACTGATCTGGAATCTGGAGTGAGTGTCGAGTGAGACACTGATCTAGAATCTGGAGTGAGTGTGGAGTTAGACACTGATCTGAAACTGGAGTGAGTGTGGAGTGAGACACTGATCTAGAATCTGGAGTGAGTGTGGAGTTAGATACTGATCTTAAACTGGAGTGAGTGTGGAGTTAGATACTGATCTGGAATATGGAGTGAGTGTGGAGTTAGACACTGATCTTAAACAGGAGTGAGTGTGGAGTTACACACTGATCTGAAACTGGAGGGAGTGTGGAGTTAGACACTGATCTGGAATCTGGAGTGAGTGTGGAATTAGACACTGATCTGGAACCTGGAGTGGGTGTGTAGTTAGACACTGATCTGGAATCTGGAGTGAGTGTAGTTAGACACTGATCTGAAACTGGAGTGAGTGTGGGTTTAGACACTGATCTGGAGTGAGTGTGGAGTTAGACACTGATCTGGAATCTGGAGTGAGTGTGGCGTTAGACACTGATCTGAAACTGGAGTGAGTGTGGAGTTAGACACTGATCTGGAATCTGGAGTCGGTGTGGAGTTAGACACCGATCTGGAATCTGGATTGAGTGTGGAGTTGGACACTGATCTGGAATCTGGAGTGAGTGGAGTGAGACACTGATCTAGAATCTGGAGTGAGTGTGGAGTTAGATACTGATCTTAAACTGGAGTGAGTGTGGAGTTAGATACTGATCTGGAATCTGGAGTGAGTGTGGAGTTAGACACTGATCTGGAATCTGGAGTGAGTGTGTAGTTAAACACTGATCTGGAATCTGGAGTGAGTGGAGATAGACACTGATCTGAAACTGGAGTGAGTGTGGGTTTAGACACTGATCTGGAGTGAGTGTGGAGTTAGACACTGATCTGGAATCTGGAGTGAGTGTGGCGTTAGACACTGATCTGAAACTGGAGTGAGTGTGGAGTTAGACACTGATCTGGAATCTGGAGTCGGTGTGGAGTTAGACACTGATCTGGAATCTGGAGTGAGTGGAGTGAGACACTGATCTAGAATCTGGAGTGAGTGTGGAGTTAGATACTGATCTTAAACTGGAGTGAGTGTGGAGTTAGATACTGATCTGGAATATGGAGTGAGTGTGGAGTTAGACACTGATCTTAAACAGGAGTGAGTGTGGAGTTAGACACTGATCTGGAAAGTAGAGTGAGTGTGAAGTTAGACTCTGATCTGGAAACTGGAGTGAGTGTGGAGTTAGACTCTGATCTGGAAACTGCAGTGTGTGTGGAGTTGGACACTGATCTGGAATCGGGAGTGAGTGTGGAGTTAGACACTGATCTAGAATCTGGAGTGAGTGTGGAGTTAGATTCTGATCTGGAGTGCAAGAGGATTGACACACTGACCTGTAAATACAATTGATAATGGAATAAGGCATACAGACTTGTTCCACTTATTATCCAGAACGGACTCCCTCTGCCCTCGGTGTGTGCGATCTCCCTCGGCCCTCGGTGTGTGCCATCTTCCTCGGCCCTCGGCCTGAGCGACTACCTCTGCCCTCGGTGTGTGCGACTACCACGGCCCTCGGTGTGTGCGACTCCCTCGGCCCTCGGTGTGTGCGACTCCCTCGGCCCTCGGTGTGTGCGATCTCCCTAGGCCCTCGGTGTGTGCGCGACTCCCTCGGCCCTCGGTGTGTGCGACTCCCTCGGCCCTCGGTGTGTGCGGACTCCCTCGGCCCTCGGTGTGTGCGGACTCCCTCGGCCCTCGGTGTGTGCGACTCCCTCGGCCCTCGGTGTGTGCGACTCCCTCGGCCCTCGGTGTGTGCGACTCCCTCGGCCCTCGGTGTGTGCGACTCCCTCGGCCCTCGGTGTGTGCGACTCCCTCGGCCCTCGGTGTGTGCGACTCCCTCGGCCCTCGGTGTGTGCGACTCCCTCGGCCCTCGGTGTGTGGGGCTCCCTCGGCCCTCGGTGTGTGCGACTCCCTCGGCCCTCGGTGTGTGCGACTCCCTCGGCCCTCGGTGTGTGCGACTCCCTCGGCCCTCGGTGTGTGCGACTCCCTCGGCCCTCGGTGTTTGCGACTCCCTCGGCCCTCGGTGTGTGCGACTCCCTCGGCCCTCGGTGTGTGCGACTCCCTCGGCCCTCGGTGTGTGCGACTCCTCGGCCCTCGGTGTGTGCGACTCCCTCGGCCCTCGGTGTGTGCGACTCCCTCGGCCCTCGGTGTGTGCGACTCCCTCGGCCCTCGGTGTGTGCGACTCCCTCGGCCCTCGGTGTGTGCGACTCCCTCGGCCCTCGGTGTGTGCGACTCCCTCGGCCCTCGGTGTGTGCGGACTCCCTCGGCCCTCGGTGTGTGCGGACTCCCTCGGCCCTCGGTGTGTGCGACTCCCTCGGCCCTCGGTGTGTGCGACTCCCTCGGCCCTCGGTGTGTGCGACTCCCTCGGCCCTCGGTGTGTGCGACTCCCTCGGCCCTCGGTGTGTGCGACTCCCTCGGCCCTCGGTGTGTGCGACTCCCTCGGCCCTCGGTGTGTGCGACTCCCTCGGCCCTCGGTGTGTGCGACTCCCTCGGCCCTCGGTGTGTGCGACTCCCTCGGCCCTCGGTGTGCGCGACTCCCTCGGCCCTCGGTGTGTGCGACTCCCTCGGCCCTCGGTGTGTGCGACTCCCTCGGCCCTCGGTGTGTGCGACTCCCTCGGCCCTCGTGTGTGCGACTCCCTCGGCCCTCGGTGTGTGCGGACTCCCTCGGCCCTCCGTGTGTGCGGACTCCCTCGGCCCTCGGTGTGTGCGGACTCCCTCGGCCCTCGGTGTGTGCGACTCCCTCGGCCCTCGGTGTGTGCGCCTCCCTCGGCCCTCGGTGTGTGCGACTCCCTCGGCCCTCGGTGTGTGCGACTCCCTCGGCCCTCGGTGTGTGCGACTCCCTCGGCCCTCGGTGTGTGCGACTCCCTCGGCCCTCGGTGTGTGCGGATTCCCTCGGCCCTCGGTGTGTGCCACTCCCTCGGCCCTCGGTCTGAGCCACTCCCTCGGCCCTCGGTGTGTGCGACTCCCTCGGTCTGAGCCACTCCCTCGGCCCTCGGTTTGTGCGACTCCCTCGGCCCTCGGTGTGTGCGACTCCCTCGGCCCTCGGTCTGAGCCACTCCCTCGGCCCTCGGTGTGTGCGACTGCCTCGGCCCTCGGTGTGTGCGACTCCCTCGGCCCTCGGTGTGTGCGGATTCCCTCGGCCCTCGGTGTGTGCGACTCCCTCGGCCCTCGGTGTGTGCGGATTCCCTCGGCCCTCGGTGTGTGCCACTCCCTCGGCCCTCGGTCTGAGCCACTCCCTCGGCCCTCGGTGTGTGCGACTCCCTCGGCCCTCGGTGTGTGCGACTCCCTCGGCCCTCGGTGTGTGCGGATTCCCTCGGCCCTCGGTGTGTGCCACTCCCTCGGCCCTCGGTCTGAGCCACTCCCTCGGCCCTCGGTGTGTGCGACTCCCTCGGTCTGAGCCACTCCCTCGGCCCTCGGTTTGTGCGACTCCCTCGGCCCTCGGTCTGAGCCACTCCCTCGGCCCTCGGTGTGTGCGACTCCCTCGGTCTGAGCCACTCCCTCGGCCCTCGGTTTGTGCGACTCCCTCGGCCCTCGGTGTGTGCCACTCCCTCGGCCCTCGGTCTGAGCCACTCCCTTGGCCCTCGGTGTGTGCGACTCCCTCGGCCCTCGGTCTGAGCCACTCCCTCGGCCCTCGGTTTGTGCGACTCCCTCGGCCCTCGGTGTGTGCAGACTCTCTCACTCCCATCCTCACTTTGTGCTCTTTCCCCAGGTTGATGAACCTGCCTTTTGCCCTCACTAACCTGAATCTGAAGGCCCTGTGGCTGGCAGAGAACCAATCTCAGCCAATGCTGAAATTTCAGACAGAGGCGGATGACCAGACCGGTGAGAAGGTGCTGACCTGCTATCTGCTGCCACAGCAACCATCACCAAGCCTGGGTAAGATCTCATATCAGAACAAAGAAAAGTACAGCACAGGAACAGGCCCTTCGGCCCTCCAAGCCCGTGTCGACCATGCTGCCCGTCTAAACTAAAATCTTCTACACTTCCTGGGTCCGTATCCCTCTATTCCCATCCTATTCATGTATTTGTCAAGATGCCCCTTAAATTTCACTATCGTGGGTTAGCCCTGCTGCCTCATGGCACCGAGGTCCCAGGTTCGAATCCCGGCTCTGGGTCACAGTCTGTGTGGAGTTTGCACATTCTCCCCGTGTTTGCGTGGGTTTCGCCCCCACAACCCAAAGATGTGCAGAGTAGGTGGATTGGCCTCACTAAATTGCCCCTTAATTGGAAAAATGAATTGGGTATTCTAAATTAAAAAAAAAAAAAAAAAAATTTCACTATCGTCCCTGCTTCCACCACCTCCTCCGGCAGCGAGTTCCAGGCACCCACTACCCTCTGTGTAAAAAACGTGTCTCGTACATCTCCTCTAAACCTTGTCCCTTGCAACTTAAACCTATGCCCCCTAGTAATTGACCCCTCTACCCTGGGGAAAAGCCTCTGACTGTCCACTCTGTCTATGCCCCTCATAATTTAGTCGACCTCAGCTCCCGGTAAACCTCTGCTCATTGCTCTGACTGATTGCTGGGTGTGCAGCTCCTCTGGATGTGCTGGCCGCAGTAAACATGCAAGGTAGGCCTCGACACTGCAAGGTGGGGGGGGGTGCTTCGCTAGCTGGCTGGATGGCTAGTATGTGATGTGGAGCAGCGCCAACGGTTCAACCCCGAGCCGGCGGAGGTGATTTATGAAGGCCCTGCTTTCTCAACCATTCCCCCGCCTGAGGTGTGGTGACCCTCCGGTTAAATCACCACCAGGCAGCTCTCCCCCACAAAGAGAAACCAGCCGAGGTCATAGAACACCGACAGTGCCGAAGGAGGCCATTTGTCCCATCCCGTCGCCAGTGATCCTCCGAAAGAACACCGTACCGAGGTCCACTCCCCCACCATATATCTGTAACTCCACCGATCCAACACACCCTGACACACGAAGGGGCAATTTAGTGTGGCTAATCCATCTCTGCACATGTTTGGACTGGGCGATATTAGCATTTACTCTACACCGACCAGCCTTGGCGGCACCTAGTCAGTGGGCCCTGGGTGATAAACGAGCTCTTGGTGCTGAGGGGGTTGATTGGCGTTCTGACTTTTTCAAACGGAGGAGAATCTCTGACTCCATTGGAAGGCTGGCCAGTGACT
Organism: Scyliorhinus canicula; assembly: GCF_902713615.1. Lineage (NCBI taxonomy): Eukaryota > Metazoa > Chordata > Chondrichthyes > Carcharhiniformes > Scyliorhinidae > Scyliorhinus > Scyliorhinus canicula. The sequence goes on along the minus strand of NC_052150.1, from coordinate 232,048,049 downwards.
CCAGCTGAGCTCATTCCCCAATATACAGCCGATCATCACCATTGTGTGTGCTAAAGACTGGTGACTGCTGTGTGTGTCGTTAATCCCTGTCTCTCCGTGTGTGTGTCATTAATCCCGGTCTCTATCTCCGTGTGTGTCATTAATCCCTGTCTCTCCCTGTGTGTGTCATTAATCCCGGTCTCTATCTCCGTGTGTGTCATTAATCCCTGTCTCTCCCTGTGTGTGTCATTAATCCCGGTCTCTATCTCCGTGTGTGTCATTAATCCCTGTCTCTCCCTGTGTGTGTCATTAATCCCGGTCTCCCCCCGTGTGTGTCATTAATCCCGGTCTCCCCCCGTGTGTGTCATTAATCCCGGTCTCTCTCCGTGTGTGTCATTAATCCCTGTCTCTCCCTGTGTGTGTCATTAATCCCGGTCCCTGTGTGTGTCATTAATCCCGGTCTCTCTCTCCGTGTGTGTCATTAATCCCGGTCTCTCCCCGTGTGTGTCATTAATCCCGGTCTCTCTCCCCGTGTGTGTCATTAATCCCGGTCTCTCTCCCCGTGTGTGTCATTAATCCCGGTCTCCCCCCGTGTGTGTCATTAATCCCGGTCTCTCTCCTTGTGTCATTAATCCCGGTCTCTCTCCGTGTGTGTCATTAATCCCGGTCTCTCTCTCCGTGTGTGTCATTAATCCCGTGTCCTCTCTCCCCGTGTGTGTCATTAATCCCGGTCTCCCCCCCGTGTGTGTCATTAATCCCGGTCTCTCTCTCCGTGTGTGTCATTAATCCCGGTCTCTCTCCCCGTGTGTGTCATTAATCCCGGTCTCTCTCCCCGTGTGTGTCATTAATCCCGGTCTCTCTCTCCGTGTGTGTCATTAATCCCGGTCTCTCTCCCCGTGTGTGTCATTAATCCCGGTCTCTCTCCCCGTGTGTGTCATTAATCCCGGTCTCTCTCCCCGTGTGTGTCATTAATCCCGGTCTCTCTCCGTGTGTGTCATTAATCCCGGTCTCCCCCCGTGTGTGTCATTAATCCCGGTCTCTGTGTGTGTCATTAATCCCGGTCTCTCTCCCCATGTGTGTCATTAATCCCGGTCTCCACCCGTGTGTGTCATTAATCCCGGTCTCTCTCTCCGTGTGTCATTAATCCCGGTCTCTCCCCGTGTGTGTCATTAATCCCGGACCCTCCCCGTGTGTGTCATTAATCCCGGACCCTCCCCGTGTGTGTCATTAATCACGGTCTCTCTCTCCGTGTGTGTCATTAATCCTGGTCTCTCTCCCCGTGTGTGTCATTAATCCCGGTCTCTCTCTCCGTGTGTGTCATTAATCCCGGTCTCTCTCTCCGTGTGTGTCATTAATCCCGGTCTCTCTCTCCGTGTGTGTCATTAATCCGGTCTCTCTCTCCGTGTGTGTCATTAATCCCGGACCCTCCCCGTGTGTGTCATTAATCCCGGACCCTCCCCGTGTGTGTCATTAATCCCGGTCTCTCTCCCCGTGTGTGTCATTAATCCTGGTCTCTCTCTCCGTGTAATCCCGGTCTCTCTCCGTGTGTGTCATTAAATCCCGGTCTCTCCCCGTGTGTGTCATTAATCCCGGTCTCTCTCCCGTGTGTGTCATTAATCCCGGTCTCCCCTCCCGTGTGTGTCATTAATCCCGGTCTCTCTCCGTGTGTGTCATTAATCCCGGTCTCTCTCCCGTGTGTGTCATTAATCCCGGTCTCTCTCCCCGTGTGTGTCATTAATCCCGGTCTCTCTCCCGTGTGTGTCATTAATCCCGGTCTCTCTCCCGTGGTGTCATTAATCCCGGTCTCTCTCCCCGTGTGTGTCATTAATCCCGGTCTCCCTCCGTGTGTGTCATTAATCCCGGTCTCTCTCCTCCGTGTGTGTCATTAATCCCGGTCTCCCCCCCCCGTGTGTGTCATTAATCCCGGTCTCTCTCCCCTGTGTGTCATTAATCCCGGTCTCTCTCCGTGTGTGTCATTAATCCCGGTCTCTCTCTCCGTGTGTGTCATTAATCCCGGTCTCTCTCCCCGTGTGTGTCATTAATCCCGGTCTCTCTCCCGTGTGTGTCATTAATCCCGGTCTCTCCCCGTGTGTGTCATTAATCCCGGACCCTCCCCGTGTGTGTCATTAATCCCGGTCTCCTCCCCGTGTGTCATTAATCCTGGTCTCTCTCTCCGTGTGTGTCATTAATCCCGGTCTCTCTCCGTGTGTGTCATTAATCCCGGTCTCTCTCCGTGTGTGTCATTAATCCCGGTCTCTCCCCGTGTGTGTCATTAATCCCGGTCTCTGTGTGTGTCATTAATCCCGGTCTCTCCCGTGTGTGTCATTAATCCCGGTCTCTCTCTCCTGTGTGTCATTAATTCCCGTCCTCCTCTCTCCGTGTGTGTCATTATCCCGTTCTCTCTCCCCGTGTGTGTCATTAATCCCGGTTTCTCTCTCCGTGTGTGTCATTAATCCCGGTCTCTCTCTCCGTGTGTCATTAATCCCGGTCTGTCTCTCCGTGTGTCATTAATCCCGGTCTGTCTCTCCGTGTGTCATTAATCCCGGTCTCTCTCCCCGTGTGTGTCATTAATCCCGGTCTCTCTCCCGTGTGTGTCATTAATCCCGGTCTCTCTCCCCGTGTGTGTCATTAATCCCGGTCTCTCTCCCGTGTGTGTCATTAATCCCGGTCTCTCTCCCGTGTGTGTCATTAATCCCGGTCTCTCTCCCCGTGTGTGTCATTAATCCCGGTCTCTCTCCCGTGTGTGTCATTAATCCCGGTCTCTCTCCCCGTGTGTGTCATTAATCCCGGTCTCTCTCCCGTGTGTGTCATTAATCCCGGTCTCTCTCCCGTGTGTGTCATTAATC